>NC_092178.1:18741332-18868832 GCF_045791955.1 Oncorhynchus clarkii lewisi
ATCACCAACACAACACTGTCTTAATGTCTTATTCCAGGGTTACCATCATAGCAACGCATCACCAACACAACACTGTCTTAATGTCTTATTCCAGGGTCACCATCATAGCAACACATCACCAACACAACACTGTCTTAATGTCTTATTCCAGGGTCACCGTTACAGCAACAAGACAACACTGTCTCAATGTCTTATTCCAGGGTCACCATCATAGCAACACATCACCAACACAACACTGTCTTAATGTCTTATTCCAGGGTCACCATCATAGCAACACATCACCAACACAACACTGTCTTAATGTCTTATTGCAGGGTCACCATCATAGCAACACATCACCAACACAACACTGTCTTAATGTCTTATTCCAGGGTCACCATCATAGCAACACATCACCAAGACAACACTGTCTTAATGTCTTATTCCAGGGTCACCATCATAGCAACACATCACCAACACAACACTGTCTTAATGTCTTATTCCAGCGTCACCATCATAGCAACACATCACCAAGACAACACTGTCTTAATGTCTTATTCCAGGGGGTCACCGTTACAGTCAACAAGACAACACTGTCTCAATGTCTTATTCCAGGGTCACCGTTACAGCAACAACACAACACTGTCTTAATGTCTTATTCCAGGGTTACCATCATAGCAACGCATCACCAACACAACACTGTCTTAATGTCTTATTCCAGGGTCACCATCATAGCAACACATCACCAACACAACACTGTCTTAATGTCTTATTCCAGGGTCACCGTTACAGCAACAAGACAACACTGTCTCAATGTCTTATTCCAGGGTCACCATCATAGCAACACATCACCAACACAACACTGTCTTAATGTCTTATTCCAGGGTCACCATCATAGCAACACATCACCAACACAACACTGTCTTAATGTCTTACTCCAGGGTCACCATCATAGCAACACATCACCAACACAACACTGTCTTAATGTCTTATTGCAGGGTCACCATCATAGCAACACATCACCAACACAACACTGTCTTAATGTCTTATTCCAGGGTCACCATCATAGCAACACATCACCAAGACAACACTGTCTTAATGTCTTATTCCAGGGTCACCATCATAGCAACACATCACCAACACAACACTGTCTTAATGTCTTATTCCAGGGTCACCATCATAGCAACACATCACCAAGACAACGCTGTCTTAATGTCTTATTCCAGGGTCACCGTTACAGCAACAAGACAACACTGTCTCAATGTCTTATTCCAGGGTCACCGTTACAGCAACAACACAACACTGTCTTAATGTCTTATTCCAGGGTTACCATCATAGCAACGCATCACCAACACAACACTGTCTTAATGTCTTATTCCAGGGTCACCATCATAGCAACACATCACCAACACAACACTGTCTTAATGTCTTATTCCAGGGTCACCGTTACAGCAACAAGACAACACTGTCTCAATGTCTTATTCCAGGGTCACCATCATAGCAACACATCACCAACACAACACTGTCTTAATGTCTTATTCCAGGGTCACCATCATAGCAACACATCACCAACACAACACTGTCTTAATGTCTTATTCCAGGGTCACCATCATAGCAACACATCACCAACACTACACTGTCTTAATGTCTTATTCCAGGGTCACCATCATAGCAACACATCACCAAGACAACACTGTCTTAATGTCTTATTCCAGGGTCACCATCATAGCAACACATCACCAACACAACACTGTCTTAATGTCTTATTCCAGGGTCACCATCATAGCAACACATCACCAACACAACACTGTCTTAATGTCTTATTCCAGGGTCACCATTATAGCAATACGCATCACCAACACAACACTGTCTTAATGTCTTACTCCAGGGTCACCATCATAGCAACATATCACCAACACAACACTGTCTTAATGTCTTTCTCCAGGGTCACCATCATAGCAACATATCACCAACACAACACTGTCTTAATGTCTTATTCCAGGGTCACCATCATAGCAACACATCACCAACACAACACTGTCTTAATGTCTTACTCCAGGGTCACCATCATAGCAACACATCACCAACACAACACTGTCTTAATGTCTTATTCCAGGGTCACCATCATAGCAACACATCACCAACACAACACTGTCTTAATGTCTTATTCCAGGGTCACCATCATAGCAACACATCACCAACACAACACTGTCTTAATGTCTTATTCCAGGGTCACCATCATAGCAACACATCACCAACACAACAATGTCTTAATGTCTTATTCCAGGGTCACCATCATAGCAACACATCACCAACACAACACTGTCTTAATGTCTTATTCCAGGGTCACCATCATAGCAACACATCACCAACACAACACTGTCTTAATGTCTTATTCCAGGGTCACCATCATAGCAACACATCACCAACACAACACTGTCTTAATGTCTTATTCCAGGGTCACCATCATAGCAACACATCACCAACACAACACTGTCTTAATGTCTTATTCCAGGGTCACCATCATAGCAACACATCACCAACACAACACTGTCTTAATGTCTTATTCCAGGGTCACCATCATAGCAACACATCACCAACACAACACTGTCTTAATGTCTTATTCCAGGGTCACCATCATAGCAACACATCACCAACACAACACTGTCTTAATGTCTTATTCCAGGGTCACCGTTACAGCAACAAGACAACACTGTCTCAATGTCTTATTCCAGGTTCACCGTTACAGCAACAACACAACACTATCTTAATGTCTTATTCCAGGGTCACCATCATAGCAACACATCACCAACACAACACTGTCTTAATGTCTTATTCCAGGGTCACCATCATAGCAACACATCACCAACACAACACTGTCTTAATGTCTTACTCCAGGGTCACCATCATAGCAACGCATCACCAACACAACACTGTCTTAATGTCTTATTCCAGGGTCACCATCATAGCAACACATCACCAACACAACACTGTCTTAATGTCTTACTCCAGGGTCACCATCATAGCAACGCATCACCAACACAACACTGTCTTAATGTCTTATTCCAGGGTCACCATCATAGCAACACATCACCAACACAACACTGTCTTAATGTCTTACTCCAGGGTCACCATCATAGCAACGCATCACCAACACAACACTGTCTTAATGTCTTATTCCAGGGTCACCATCATAGCAACACATCACCAACACAACACTGTCTTAATGTCTTACTCCAGGGTCACCGTTACAGCAACAAGACAACACTGTCTTAATGTCTTACTCAAGGGTCACTGTTACACAAAACATAGCTTGGTTTAGCCTGGTGCTAGATTTGTTTGTGCCATCTTGCCAACTCCCATAGGAGGCTGTCTAGGAATTGGCAAGGTGGCACAATAGATCTGGGACCAGACTACATGACTCATACCTAGGAGTTGCAGGGCCTAGAGTTTCTCCTGGTTAGGTCACATGGTCAGGGAAGTGTCTGAACCACCTCCATGACGTTGTATGAGAAAGAGACCATTACTTCAATATTGAGACAATGCATGTGCTTTTGACTGCTATGAGTTGCTGCAGCTGTTTCAAGCATGCTTTCTCTTTCTCACCTGGCCATCACCACTTCCTTTTATAAGTTCTTACATAAAATACGTCCTCTCAGTTTATTCAAGAGCTGTGAGAACTTGAACCTATAGCCAGATTCAGAGTAGAATGGGATCTGAATGGAAAAGCTCTGAAAACATGTCAGTATTTCCCCTGGTTCACCAGGAGCCCAGGCGGGTAAAGTTGCTCCTAGTCGGCAGAACAGAACGGGGCTCCTAGATCAGCGCAGCTCTGAAGCCCTCTCTCTCCGTCTCTCCCCCTCCCAAGTCTCAGACAGCACAGAGCAAGGCTAGCACAACCCAAAGCCCATCTCTCTGACAGAGATGGTACTTAGACACATGGACAGATATAGAAATACACACGAAAGACACCAGTGGATACACACACTTACACAAGACTCACACACATACACTTACATGTACAGTGCATTCGGAAAGTATTCAGACCCCTTGACTTTTCCCACATTTTGTTATGTTACAGCCTTATTAAGTCAAGGGGTCTGAATACTTTCCAAATGCACCGTACATACCCAGCACCATGCTTGTCCATGGGAATCTAAAATATACAATGACTGTCCCAAAACATAAAAGGCAGTTTTTTTCCTGGCAAGCTATCATTCTCATGGGGGGGGGGTTGGTGGTTAGATAAAGATCCTCCCACCCTGACTCTACCATCCACCCCTACACCACCAGGGTCGTGACCTTTCTGCCACACAGCCCCACCCAGACAGACGCTGCCAAGCCGGCCCAGAAAAGGCCCACGGTAAAACCACACTTTCTGGGCTTTTATTTTGGATCCTAGTTATGCAACAACCGTCCATTTCGAGAGAAGACAGTGAAATGAAGACTGTTGGAATGGGGAGAGTGCTTTTTCTCTCTCGTAACTTTCCAAGCAGGCAGTTTGAAAGGAGACCCTTAGCGAGGCTGCTCTTCTTCTAGCTCTGAAAATAAACCCCAATTAAAACAGAGGCTTGTGGGGCCTCCTGGGTGGCGCAGTGGTTAAGGGTGCTGTACTGCAGAGTCAGCTGTGAGAGACTCTGGGTTCGCCCAGGCTCTGTAACCGGCGACCTGGAGGTCCGTGGGTCGTCCAGGTTAGGGAGGGTTTGGCCGGTAGGGATATCCTTGTCTCATCGCGCACCAGCGACTCCTGTGGCGAGCCGGGCGCAGTGCGCGCTAACCAAGGTTGCCAGGTGCACGGTGTTTCCACACATTGGTGTGGCTGGCTTCCGGGTTGGATGCGCTCTGTGTTAAGAAGCAGTGCGGCTTGGTTGGTTTGTGTATTGGAGGACGCATGACTTTCAACCTTCATCTCTCCCGAGCCCGTACGGGAGTTGTAGCGATGTAGCGATGAGACAAGATACAAAAAAAAACAATTGGATACCACGAAATGGGGGAGAAAAAAGGGGTCAAATTAAAAATAAAATAAAAAAACAGAGGCTTGTAGTACAGTGGAGTATAGAGAAGCCCAAGGAAAACACAGTGCTTCCTAACAAGACAGAACCCAGTGAAATCAAAGCTCCCTTCTCACCGTCTTTTGATCATGATCCTGAATCAAATGCTTGATCAAAGGTTTTAGACTCCCTGCTCAGTTGGCCCAGCGAAAGAGTGCAGACCTTTTGATCTTTTTCTCACTGCAACATCCAACTAGCACTCAGACCTTTATCACTTGAAACAGACTGAAACAGGAGATACCCATTTTCATTTTCCATTGCAAAGTGTTTTAAAACGGTGTGCCCTAATGAACACGACCCTATCTGCTTGTATTGTGTTGATGCATTGCATGCTTTGCCTCTTGCCTTCTGTTCTGCAGTGTTAATCCTTTCTCTCTTCTGTTTTCCCTGCATCCCCCTCTCCCCTCTCTCTCCCTTGTTTTGCCTCTGCACCAACCTACTGTTGTTGCCCTTTAGCCCTGGAGGGTAAGAGCTCTGTGTTTGTCAGTCACTGTCTGACCACTAGGGAGCGCTCTGATAACACATTCTCTACCACTGTACAGGAGTCATCAAACCTTCTCAGCATAGTGGCATTGGCCTTAAGATCACTTTACTCTCCCTGAATCCTAACCGTAACCATTAGAGGGGGCAACACAAACTGGTCTTAGATCAGTGTCTAGAGGCGACTACTCCAGATGGGGCCACTTCATCCAGGCCCATGTTCTAAAACCAGTGAGGCTTGGCAAAGAAAGCCATAAACAAAGCAAATCATTCTAGTATTCAGTGGCAGTCATTTCAGTAATGACCAAATGACTATTGGCTTGTTTGTCAGTCACAGTACTAATGTCAAATGAATTAGCGGGAGAAATAATAAATATATTTAGGCCTCCATTGATGACTCTCTTCCCTGTGGTATGGTGTGATGCATGTTGGGCTGTGTAGTCATAGTTACCATTACTAACTGTAGATTATAGTACACCACCATCTGCCTCTTCTCTGGACCGTGGCGTGTGTGAGTGTGTGTTTGTCTAGATCTCTGTTTTGTGTTGTCCAATTCATCATACGTCATTCACAACCATGTTCAGAGATTGTATGCTCTCATATTGTGAATCGAGTTACAGTAATTCTGGCAAATACTGCCATCTAGTGTTCACTTTGTAAACTACTTGATTGATCTATAAATTGCTGGCTGCTAGTGGTTACAGAAACAAAACCATTTTAGCTTTACACCACCTTGTGGTTCCAGTGGGTAGGGCAGCTGGAACACTTCTGTTCATGCACTCATCAAACATCAAGTCAGACAAAATCACCTAGCTTATTTTCTCTAGAACAATGACACTCAATTGGGTCCCATTAGATCAGCATAATCACACATTTTATCATAATAGATTCACTGTAGAATCACACAAATTATTGGAAGGAGAAAGATTCACTTCCCTCACTATGTTGAATGTGAACCAACTCATCTCCATCTCTGTGGTGTGTAGATCCAGCCTCAGGAGATCAGCCCTCCCCCCACGGCCAACTTGGACCGCTCCAATGACAAGGTGTATGAGAACGTGACAGGCCTGGTCAAGGCTGTTATAGAGATGTCCAGTAAGATCCAGCCAGCCCCTCCAGAGGAGTACGTCCCAATGGTCAAGGTAAGGCTATAATAATATAAGCCATTTAGCAGACACGATCATCCAAAGTGACTTAGTACATTTGTTATATGTTGGTGGTCCTGGGAATCAAACCTACTATCCTGCTGTTGTAAGCACCATGCTCTTCAAACTGAGCTAGAGAGGACATGAATGATAAGTTTATTGTTGAATCATTGTCATATGTTGGTGATCATTCCTCAAGAGGGAATGGTATTATTTATCTTGTTGAGGGACACTGATTTCTCAGCCGTTGCAGCTTTGATTGATATCCTGGTTCTTTTTTTCCACAGGAGGTGGGACTAGCTTTGAGAACCCTATTGGCCACAGTGGACGAGACCATACCAGTGTTACCAGCAAGCACACACAGAGAGGTGATTAACAACTCTTCATTACAAATAAACACATTGCCTGTCTGTTAATACTCAAGACTGTTTGTCTGAGGACAAAATACGTTTATGCAAAAGACAGTTGTCTATTCTTTAACTCCTGTCTGTCTCTTCCTCTGCAGATTGAGATGGCCCAGAAGCTCTTGAACTCTGACCTGGCCGAGCTGATCAACAAGATGAAGCTGGCCCAGCAGTATGTCCTCACCAGCCTGCAGCAGGACTATAAGAAACAAATGCTGACTGCTGCACATGCCCTGGCTGTGGATGCCAAGAACCTGCTGGACGTCATCGACCAGGCCCGACTCAAGATGATCCAGTCCCGGGGGTCACACTAGCCCCCTCCGGCTCCTAGCTCCCTGGGCATGGAAGAGATATAACAGAGGGAAGCGAGTCTGCTGTGGAAATAGAGCTGGTTGGTTTCAGCTCCCATAGCAATCATAGACTGCACAATGTCACAAGTCAAGACTGCTCAGCTCACACCTCGATCAGAGCTCCTGATACTACAGGACAGAGACCGAAGTGGACACTTGACCTGATCGTACCCTTCCACCCCCTTCCTAAAAACTTTTTATAGACTTGTGTTTTGTCTGTCGCTGCACTCCAGGATCCCTGGATGGTTGGAGATCAGTTACATACAAACTCTTGTTTAATTAGATCTGGCTGCGTCTCGTTTGTGCAGATTGTTGTTTTTTTATCCAGAGGTGAAGTTCAGCTCACGTCAGATGTCTTCTTCCAGGTGGCTAATAATTCTAATTATCACAGATGAGGAAATAGATTATATTCTAACTGGAACATCTGATCCATTGAAGAACTACAAGCTATAAATGGTAATGATTAACATTGTGTTTCTGAGAGATCAATGTTGAAACACTTACCTTCCCTATCCTACAGTATCACAGCATATAATGCTCATCCCAACACTCTCCACTAGAATGATTCATTTTTTCATTCTCTTAGACTCAGGCACCTCTCGACACAGTGAATAATAAAATATACAAAAAATACATTGTTTTACCAAACATGTCACATGCCACTTTTTAAGTTAACTAATAGTAAATATACAAATAAAGATATTTTTCAGCATTTCTGGGATTTAAATGTTATAATGGGAGGCGCATTTAAATTCCACAGTGAAGGTGAACTATCACGTGCCAAATGATTTGAATCATCCAATAGTTTGGCAGTTATACAGTTAAAATAAAAACCTGTCCCATTGCTAGCCATTCCCTTATCAAACTTTTTGTATATTTAAACCAGGTGCTCTATTCAATCAGGATCAATAAAGCGTTAGATTGCACAATAGAAATGTATTTTCAGATTTAGCCGACGCTCTTATCCAGAGCGACTTGCTACCCGCCGCCCCAGTAATGCTGAACTTCCACGATACGGATTGAATAGAGCCCCAAGTTAAACCTTTCTGCTTCTTTGGTTTCAACCCCATTGCCTGGGTCATTTTCATTAGGCCACACTGTAGCAAAACATTTTGCAATGGAAAATAAGCGTCACTTAATGGACAACTTCAGGTAGTCCCTACTTGTTAAATTTTTTGTTTGGTGCCTAATGAATGACCCTGGTTTACAGATTCTGCCTCTCCAGACTGTTAGACCTTAATGTCCCTATCATGTGTACAATCTCAAACTGCTTGTTTTGGGTATAACTTATTCTCAGGAAGAATAACCTGTACAGTTCCTTAAACTAATAAAATGTATCGTTCTTCGTCTTCAGAAGTATGTTTTCCTTGTGTGCTGTGAAATATAATGGGTGTTGATTTCAAAGGGTAAACTATTCCTCCCATTAGATTATATTGTTTACAGGTGATCCCATAATGCACACTTCTTGTAACCAAGATGCTCAAAGGAAACCACATATTGCCAGTTCAGTTTCTTTGATTTTATTTGTTACAAAAACTGGTTTAGTCGAAAAGACCGAAGCCCATGTCGTCATCGGAACCCTCCTCTGACTCTTCCTTCTTCTCCTCTTTCTTCTCCTCCTCCTTGGCTGTAATGCAGGAAAACAAGGTATGGCATCAGTACACGTACCATGAAAGATCCTCCAAGTTAAAACAGGAATTAAATTGACAAATTACCACAATGTCTGATTTAGGTGAAATAAACCCATTGGTGACAAACTGGGTAAATAAAGGGAAAGCCACTGCTGTAGTGAAAATCAGGCTACTATCACCGGCCTGGCGGGGGCTTGCAAGCACCAGAGACGTTCGTCGTGGGCGTAACAGAATTAAGCGCTGGCTCAAGAGACCATGCTCAGGGTTCACACAGACAGTGGCTATTTGAGTAGTGATGAGCAGAGTTTTGGGACATGTCTACTGTTGAACACATTTCCTATACCGCTTAATGACTAATGTATTTTTATTGGGCATTTGAGAATATGCTACGACTGGCAGCTTTGGTGCCGGGAGAATGGCCGGGAGGGCTGTATGAGGAAAACGGATTATGTGCACAAGCACAATACACATCACATCTAATTTTAGTCCAGTCCGAATCTGCCATGTCAATTCTTACATGGTAGGAGTGTAAAATTAGTTTGACAGGTGCATGCAGTTTGAGCAAGAAAATAAATGCTGCGCATACATTTCATACGAATGGCCTATATGGATCAACAAAGCTATACATTGTTAATTAATTTAAGTTAATCACCAAATACATCAGTTTAATTAAATATTCAAAAAAGTACTGTGCCTAGGCCTATTTAATGAGACTTGGGCTCTAAAAGTGCATCCCCAATTCTCCACCGAGCTGAACGTTTTGGAAATGGCAAGTTCACTTTGTCATCCATAATGCATCTCTAGTGCAGTGCGCTGTTCAGCAGCTCACAGCAGGTTTGGGGGAATTTTCATGAGGGACATTGAAAGTGGATCACTAAAATAAAGATTATGATCACACTCAATTTAAATATGGGGACATCTACACATTTGGCAGCCAAGCACGAGTTATCAGTGTAGCATATAATTGTCTAGACTAGAGGTTGACTGATTATGGTCCTCCAATAATCAGCATCAGCGTTGAAAAATCATAATCGGTCAACCTCTAGTCTAGACAATATATAATAATGACAATTACAACACTGAATGAACACATAAATTAAACATGTTCAATTTGGTTTAAATAATACAGTGTTGGAGAAGTAAAAGTGCAATATGTGCCATGTAAAAAAGCTAACATTTAAGTTCCTTGCTGAGAACATATGAAAGCTGGTGGTTCCTTTAAACATGAGTCTTCAATATTCCCAGTTAAGAAGTTTTAGGTTGTAGTTATTATAGGAATTATAGGACTATTTGTCTCTATAGCGTTTGTATTTCATATACCTTTGACTATTGGATGTTCTTATAGGCACTATAGTATTGCCAGCCTAATCTCGGGAGTTGATAGGATTGAAGTCAAACAGCGCAATGCTTGAAGCACAGCGAAGAGCTGCTGGCAAATGCAGGAAAGCGCTGTTTGACTGAATGCTTACGAGCCTGCTGCTGCCTACCACCGCTCAGTCAGACTGCTCTATCAAATCATAGACATAATTATAATATAATATCAGAAATACGAGCCTTAGGTCATTAATACGGTCAAATCCGGAAACTATCATTTTGGAAACAAAACGTATATTCTTTCAGTGAAATACGGAACCGTTCTGTATTTTATCCAACAGGTGGCATCTTTAAGTCTAAATATTGCTGTTACATTGCATAACCTTCAATGTTATAATTATGGAAAATTCTGGAAAATTAGTTACGGTCTTTGTTAGGAAGAAATGGTCTTCACAGTTCGCAATGAGCCAGGCGGCCCAAACTGTTGCATATACCCTGACTCCGCTTACACTGAACGCAAGAGAAGTGACACAATTTCCCTAGTTAAAAGAAAATCATGTTAGCAGGCAATATTAACTAAATATGCAGATTTAAAAAAAAATATATATATATACTTGTGTATTGATTTTAAGAAATGCATTGATGTTTATGGTTAGGTACACATTGGCGCAACGACAGTGCTGTTTTTGCAAATGCGCTTGTTAAATCATCACCCGTTTGGCGACGTAGGTTGTGATTCGATGATAAACAGGCACCGCATTGAATATATGCAACGCAAGACAAGCTAGATAAACTCAACCATGTGTAGTTAACTAGTGATTATGTTAAGATTGATTGTTTTTTTTATAAGTTTAATGCTTGCTAGCAACTTACCCTGTCAGCCTGCCTGCATCCAAAAATGCAATTACCGATTGTTATGAAAACGGCCCTAATTAATCGGTCGACCTCTAGTCTAGACATGAATATATTCACGCCTTGAATAAAAACTTCCAGGTTTCTATCACAAAATAATTACGCAACCAACTGCTCTAATAATACTATCCCTGTCCAAACAAGGCCTTCGTTACCTGGTGCGTCTGCAGCAGGTGCAGCGCCTCCAGCGGCAGGTGCAGCTCCACCACCTGCACCCACGTTGCAGATCAGGCTGCCAATGTCTACGCTGGCCAGGGCCTGTTACACATACAGGAAGCAGGATAGGGTCAGACAGTGTAGTCTTTACACATAAATGACTACCACATATCTGAGTATAATCATTTACAGAAAGCAACTAAGAGGCATCGCCACTGATTTCTTTAAAAGCAGCTCTCACACACACCACAGTAAACTAGTAGAGACGGAAGGTCTTACACCATAGATATGAAGGAATGTGTGGATGACACTGAAGGAATAAATTGGAAGCTCCACAGAGGATTCCCCAATAACAAATGCATAACCCTGTTGTTTATGTGTAAGGTGATGGAGAAAAGGGCTTCACTCACCTTGGAGAACAGACTGGGCCAGAAAGGCTCAATCGTCACATTGGCAGCCTTGATGAGAGCCATCAGTTTGTCTTCCTGCAAACACATGGATAAATATTAGATTAGACATCACAGACCCCTACAACCATGAAGCCAAAACTACCATCAGACAGACTGGTGTTGTTTAGCCTTTGTCAGGTTAGTAAACAAGTAAGCTGGCGACTGGGAAGAAACCACAGCCATTGGTGGCTGCCTTCATCGCATTCACGTGACCGTTTACCAGCGTTAACATGCTCAAGTTAGCGCCAAGAAGATATGGGCAAATAAATGTGCCGAATAGTCAACGTTGGTTAGCTAGCAATTTGCCATAAACAGATCTTACTAAGGCACCGGGGTTAGCTAGTTTGCAGGCTAGAGTAGCAATGCCTCAAGCAACAGCACATTGTTGGCTAGAATAGAAGACTCATGGTGGCTGCGGCACTGGCTAACTAACGTTAACTGATAGCATGTTAGCCAACTACTGACATTGCCGGCTAGTAAGCTATCCAGCTAGTAAGCGATCATTTTGGACAGTTACCGGCAATTATATAACTAGCGTACTCTCACTTCGTATTCACGTAGACACTACCTCGGCACTAACGACAAGAACCAGTCTTCCAAATCTGCCTGGTTAGATACAGAGGCCAACGAAGGCGCCATTTTGGTAATGAAAGCAGGACTTACTGTGACCGTGACTTCATCATCGTGGAGGATGAGGGCAGAGTAAATACAAGCGAGTTCAGATACAGATGCCATCTTTCTATGTATATTTTATAGTTTGGGCGTCGGATGCCTAATTTTGGTTGTGCTAG
Organism: Oncorhynchus clarkii lewisi; assembly: GCF_045791955.1. Classification (NCBI taxonomy): domain Eukaryota; kingdom Metazoa; phylum Chordata; class Actinopteri; order Salmoniformes; family Salmonidae; genus Oncorhynchus; species Oncorhynchus clarkii. The sequence continues at coordinate 18,753,995 of NC_092178.1, forward strand.
TCGCCGGATTCAGGGCCTTAGCTTCAAAAGAAGAACCAAGCACCTTAGGCACGTTGACTTACTACTTAGACTTTAGCGGAAAGGGAATGAAAAAGGGCGGGACATGTGTTTATATGTTGATAAACGTCACTTCTATGGGAGGAGTCAATGCAAATATATACCAGTTGTAGAGCAAACATAAAACCAGTTAACTTTTTATTTATTTTTTACCAAAGATTCATCTTTGTTTATTCTCTTCACATAGGGCCAAACTATTTACCACAGTTATTTAACACAATACAAAACATCACAGCCAAAGCCATAAAAATAAAATACATACCTTTTATTACCGCACCACATTGTCACATTAATTCAATATAAATACAAACAATATATATGAGCGCTGTATTAGTTTGGTAAATAAAATATACTGTAAATATTAAGTGAAATTGTTGCCTACTGTGCTGGAGGCAGGCTATGCCTGAATTCCCCCATGCTATGAGGTCAGCCATTAATTCTCAGAGCCAGAGAATGCTGAGCACAGCATGGCTAAAACACACAGCCAGAGTCAGTAGTGTGCTTAGCCCAACACCAGTCGCTCCGTTGATGTTACAAAGGTTACTGGAGCAGCAGGTGACTTGGTTCCCATTGCCATTCGCATCCACTGAGGCCCCTGACGCTGCTCCTTGGCAGGTCCTTGCACTGGCGCAATACTTCCCTATGGCCTTTATTTTGCCTGTGGATGAAAAAGGGAAATAATGCATCTTTACTATTTTAAACTGGGTCATTCGAGCCCTGAATGCTGATTGGCTGACGTATACCACATTTATTTTTACTGCACTAATTACGTTGGTAACCAGTTCATAATAGCAATAAGGTACCTCGGGGGGTTGTAGTATATACACACACTTCTAAATTCTCAAATCTGTTCACCAGGTATGGTTATTTTCACTAGGTATGGTCTGGAATAGACTACCATACAAATAAATAAGCTTCACTTTTTCATATATTAATTCCCCTATCAATTCCCCTCTCCATGGGATCAATGCATTTCTACTCCTATTAGGCTACTGTGATTGGTGTCACTTAGGTTTCCAAGTACTCTCACCAAATGTGTCCACAGTGGTCATGCAGGTATCAAGGGGTGCCTGGCAGGTTTGGGATGACTGGTTGCATGTGCCATTGGTTGTGGTGGAGCTGCACACATAGCACTTCAGAGCATCTAGTTTAAATATGAACAACATAATCTTTCTCCAAATTTCTAAAAACTGGTGTGGCAAATGACAAAAACATGAATGGAAAGTATTCCAGGTAGTTTTTGTTTCAGCTATAACATAAACATTACAGTCCAATGGAATGCTGTGCAGTTGGTCTGTCGACTTAGTTTCAGTATGAGAACTTTCAGAATGAAACGTAAAACATTATTTGAAAAAGCTAGAAAATGGAATTGGCTCTCCATCTAAGCCCTAAATAAGTGTATTTGTTGTAGTAATCACATTATAAGATATGAATTCATGTGAAATGACCTACAACCTATAGAACTAAGTAACATGATATAAACCAATGCAAGAGCTCCAACATGAAAAGATCAGAATAGTAGACTACTCCATATGGCAGAAATCAGCATCACCATGGATTGAAAATAAAACATTTCATAGATATGAATAGCAGTTTACCTGAGAAAGGGCTGCAGAAGCTCAGGAGGAGGAGAACAGTGATCATTTCCATGGCTCCGTGGTGGCAGCACTTCTGACACGTTGGAACACTGGGACACTCTATAAAGAAAGATATACCCATATGAAGAGACACTTCCCTTTGTCCTTAAAGTATCACCTGAAGATAGTTGCACCTAACACGTGACATTATGGTGTGGTTTAGAGATGTATCTTATTATAGGGGTCACTGAAACAATAGCAGGAGCATCATTATATCACACAAGGTCATGGTTCAAAAATGGGTTCTCAATTCGCTTGTCTTAATATGCTGAACAAAACTATAAACGCAACATTTAAAATGTTGGTCCCATGTTTCATGAGCTGAAATAAAAGATCCCAGAAATGTTCCATACTCACAAAAAGCTTATTTCTCTCAAATGTTAGTGAGCATTTCCCCTTTGCCAAGATAATCCATCCGCCTGACAGGCATATCAAGAAGCTGATTAAACAGCATAATAATTACACAGGTGCACCTTGTGGTGATGACAATGAAAGGCGACTCTAAAATGTGCAGTTTTGTCAGACAACACAATGCCACAGACGTCTCAAGTTTTGAGGGAGTGTGCAATTGGCATGCTGACTGCAGGAATGTCCACCAGAGCTGTTGCCAGAGAATATAATGTTAATTTATATTCCATAAACCGCCTCCAACGTCATTTTATAGAATTTGGCAGTACGTCCAACCGACCTCACAACCGCAGACCACGTTTAACCACACTAGTCCAGGACCTCCACGTCTGGATTCTTCACCTGAGACTAACCACCTGGACAGCTGATGAAACTGAGGAGTATTTCTGTCTGCAATAAAGCCCTTTTTATGGGGAAAAACTTAGTCTGATTGGCTGGACTTGGCTCCCAAGTTGGTGGGCGTATGCTCTCCAAGGCCACCCATGGCTGCGCCCCTGCCCAGTCATGTGAAAGCCATAGTTAAGGGCCTAATGAATTTATTTAAATCCTTATATGAACTGTAAGTCAGTAAAATCATTGAAATTGTTGCATGTTGCGTTTATATTTTCTGTTCAGTATAGTTTTTTTAAATGGCAGAAGTGTCTGTGATTAGTTAATTCAAGTCAAATATGACCCATTTCTTTTATGTTTTCAAGTACTAGATGTACTATTTTGGGGGGGATTGATTGCTATTTCTACCCTCTGTTCATTACAATATTGTTTCATTCTTGTAACTGAATGTCTGAAGCCACTTAAAACTTGCAGTGTTCAATGTTGTCCTGCTGTCTTTCATCATGTCTATCATACCTTTCAGTTTGCAAAGGCATGTGATACCAACTGACACCAGTAAGTAGGGTGAAACTCTGTATGTGTTTGTGTTTGTCTCTTAGTTACAAGGCCATCATCATCACTACTTTACTTTCGAAACTGGTGGAACGAGATAATGTCAAACGTTTGCCAACATATAACTAGTGATATGTTCCGGGTCCAGCTCTAGGGTGTGTTTATGATAAAATTATTGTATCTGGGTCCAACTCTAGGGTGTGTTTATGATAAAATTATTGTATCTGGGTCCAGCTCTAGGGTGTGTTTATGATAAAATTATTGTATCTGGGTCCAGCTCTAGGGTGTGTTTATGATAAAATTATTGTATCTTATATCTATGCCAGAACATATTTGTATACATTCCATCTGTCAGTGTCTTACCTTTTGGCAAAGATACTACTGCATTTCTTCAGGATCCAAAATTAAAGACAGTGGTTGAACAACAATCAAAAACACCAGCAGAGATGAACATATTTATTTCAGTTGCTCATATTCATTCATTTCAAAAACTTAATTCAGAGAGAGAACCAGGCCAGATTGGCCTTTACTTCCTGTTGCTCAGCTTAACTGTTCGCCTGAGACTGATGAACCGTTGACAATACAGCGGTCAGTCTGACCTGGTTCCACCCTAAAGGTGCTACATGGTGAATCCGACATCTGCATTGGACATACAGCATTTACTGCTATGCAGCCTCCGCAGAAGTCAGAGCAAAACTGTGAAGGAAGATGTCAAGGAAATTAGTTTGTGTTTCTACAGGACCTCCCACCCTCACCTACGGTCAACCAATCATGTCAATGCAGAGCTATAAGGAGCCCTCTGCAATGTTAAAACATTTGAGAGGCGCACGGCGATGTAGTACGGAGCTCAATTTGGCCTCTGCATGCCTCCGGAGGCGCCGCAATTGCGTCACACCATCCATACAGCGTCTCCAACCACATTTTCAGATCAAGCGTAAATGGTATTTTAGCCTCCTAGGTTGATGCTGGTGGAGGTGTCTGCTGTTCATCTAGTGTGCAAAGCTGTCAGCAAGGCAAAGGGTAGCTATTTGAAGAATATCAAATATAAAGTATATTATTTGTCCTACACTTTTTTGGTTACTACATGATTCCATGTCTGTTATTTCATAGTTGTGATGTCTTCACTATTATTCTACAATGTAGAAAATAGTACAAATTAAGAAAAACCCTTGAATGAGGTGTTCTAAAACGTTTCACAAGTTGTGTATGTTATTTATATGTAATTAATACCATTCATGTGTATTGATACACAATCATTATACCAATCAATAGTGTAATTCACACAAATAATGTACATAATGAGAAATTAATGGCAATTTTAATAGGCTCCTGAGTGCCGCAGCAGTCTAAGACACAGCATCTCAGTGCTAGAGGCGTTACTACAGACCCTGGTTCAATCCCGGGCTGTATCACAACCGTCAGTGATCGGGAGTCGCATAGGGCGGCGCACAATTGTCCCAGCGTCGTCCGGGTTAGGGGAGGGCTTGGCCAAGGTAGGCTGTCACTGTAAAATAAGAATTTGTTCTTACTGACTTGCCCAGTTAATTGTATTTATTTATCATGACTCCAACATTCATAATATAAAGTACCTATTTAAAAAAAAAAATGTGTTACTCCTATATGCGGAACTTTGTTATTTAGATTTTGGGTTAGGACAACATTGTGATATGAATAGAAAAGTATAGAAATGCAAATGCTTTTTTACTTAAAATTATTTAGACAATGAGAGAGAACAATGTGTCATGTTTACATGTGGTGTGTTTCGTTGTTTTGTTAGAGTGATGTGTTGTAAATTTAAAAAACTCCACCATACAATCAAACGCTTTAATAACAGTTAACAAAATTTAACATCACACATTTTCGCATTCAAAAGCACATCAATGTTTCCCATATTTGGCACCATCATCTCATGGTCTTCATGTTCTAATACTTTACAAGGTCAAATACAAACATAAAAGCAGAGATCTTCTGAATGATCAAACAGCTTAGAATTCTGGACGCTTTGACCAAGCGTACAAAACGGACTGTTGACATCAGTCAGTGTGTTGACATCAGTCAGTGTGTATCCTGATGACGACAACATGAAACGCCAGGTAGGGTTCTAGGTGTTTTTATGTTGGATGGGACAAACATGTGCAGGCAGGCAGGTGTGGAGGCTGGAGGGGGACTGAGTTGGTCCTATCCCATAGACAAACATACATTCACCAATCATGTTACACATCAATCATGGGTTGGTCCAACTGGTGGAAGCTGTGGCTAATTCAACCAGTGTGGTGCTATTCATCGCATTGCTTAAGAAAGCCCACTCAAGTATTCAATGGTCTGGGTAGGTCCTGTTTAAGGTTGGGTGGGTGGTGACCGGCAAGGATGTGACTACCTGGAAGTGAGGGGCTAGGAGGGCAGTAAGGATAGCCGAACCTTCCCTACTAGGAAAATCCCCCTTGTAACAAATAACACCAATGCGTTTTATTGGCATTGTACCCCATCCCAGCACAACAATGTCTAGGTCCATATTCTACACATGGCTCTCAGGACCAGCGTGTGTGCGATCAACTATAGATTTAGTCTTCATGAGCTTTCCCTTTGGGTTTCTCTTCCTCGTCGTAAGACAGTCCATATTCATTCATTCTGGTCTTATCAACAGGATACAGCCTTAGGAGAGAAAAGGAGTGGGAAAAGATTGTTGTAAACGAATTGACAGTCAATCTGAGGATATTCTGTTCTTCATTGGAGGTAGTGTTACAAATGAATAATTTGACAAACTGAAACAGTCAATTTAGAGAAACTGCAGTGTGTGTGTGCCTTACCATCTCTGGTACAAGTAGACGAGGAAGACCACATCATCCCTGAAGCAGGCTAGCCGGTGGGAGGTGGGCATCGTGATGATGAAGGCAAATATGTCATCGATGAAGGTGTTGAACGCCTGGGAATGGTCAAGATGAGATGTAATAAATATAAACTTCCATCATCAACATCCTTCAGTTTCATTGTCATCCACTTATTATGATGTCTTTGTCTGATAGATTTATGTATGCTTCATTGCAACAATTACTACACATACCGGTAAACATACTATAATTGTCCTTTAATGATTAAACTATTTCCGAGACATCTAACATTTAGTGTAAAACCAGAAAAATTCTCAAATAAATACACTATATTATCCACTCACTTTATACATGAATGCTTTCCAGGGTAGATGTGCCACAGACTTAAACTGTTGAAACAAGAGAATAATCGATATGGACACCAGCATCTGGCCATTAGCCTCATGAATAATATAACACAAGACATGTGCACTAGTACTTAGTATAATGGAACTGACCTTGTAGTTAACAAAGAGTTGAGGTAGCATGAAGAGGAATCCAAAAGCGTACACTCCTGTCAAAAAAGGAACCATCAAAGTCGATAAAGTAAATCTAGCTTTCAAATGTAATATAATAATATTGCGTGTATACATTTTTATGTATGGAAACCCCAGTGGAAAAAGTTAATTAAAGCAAATCATGCTGGCCTCAGGATAAGATCAATGACCTTACCATTCACTAAACTGTTGATGATCCAAGAGTACCAACTGTCAAACAGAAAGCAGAGGAGACATTATTACACATTCAAACACACACCGTGTAGTAGACCAACATTTAGAGGCTCACATTAGGATTTGGAAATGCAACACACAGATTCTTTTTCTGGACCGATTTGTCAAAATCAATTGGAGGCCATACAAAGGGCACTTTTTTCAAAATACAATGCATTCAGAAAGTATTCAGACACCTTCCCCTCTTCCACATTTTGTTACGTTACAGCCTTATTCTAAAATACCCCACAACGACAAAGCGAAAACAGGGTTTTAGAAATCTTTGCAAATGTATTCAAAGACAAAAACAGAAATACCTTATTTACATAAGTATTCAGACCCTTTGCTATGAGACTCAGCATTGAGCTCAGGTGCATCCTGTTTCCATTTATCATCCTTAAGATGCTTCTACGACTTGATTGGAGTCCACCTGTGGTAAATTCTATCGATTAGACATGATTTGGAAAGGCACACACCTGTCTATATAAGGTCCCACAGTTGACAGTGCATGTCAGAGCAAAAACCAAGCCATGAGGTCGAAGGAATTGTCCGTGGAGCTCGGAGACAGGATTGAGTTGAGGCACAGATCTGGGGAAGGGCACCAAAAAATGTCTGCAGCATTGAAGGTCCCCAAGAACACAATGGCCTCCATCATTCTTAAATGGAAAAAGTTTGAAACCACCAAGACTCTTCCTAGAGCTGGCCGCCCGGCCAAACTGACCAATCAGGGGAGAAGGGCCTTGGTCAGGGAGGTGACCAAGAACCCGATGGTCACTCCACTGTTCCTCTGTGGAGATGGGAGAACCTTCCAGAAGGACAACCATCTCTGCAACACTCCACCAACCAAGCCAGAATGAAGCCACTCCTCAGTAAAAGGCACATGACAGCCCGCTTGGAGTTTGCCAAAAGGCACCTAAAGACTCTCAGACAATGAGAAACAACATTCTCTGGTCTGATGAAACCAAGATTTAATTATTTGTCCTGAATGCCAAGTGTCACGTCTGCAGGAAACCTGGCACCATCCCTATGGTGAAGCATGGTGGTGGCAGCATCATTATGCTGTGGTGATGGTTTTCAGCGGCAGGACGTGCGAGACTAGTCAGGATCGAGGGAAAGATGAATGGAGCAAAGTATGGGGAGATCCTGTTCTGCTCCAGAGCGCTCAGGACCTCAGACTGGGGTGAAGGTTCACCTTCCAACAGGACAAAGATCCCAAGCACACAGCCAAGACAATGCAGGAGTGGCTTCGGGACAAGTCTCTGAATGTCCTTGAGTGGCCAAGCCAGAGCCCGGACTTGAACATCTCTGGAGAGACCTGAAAATAGCTTTATAGTGACACTCCCCACTCAACCTGACACGAGTTTGTGAGGCTCTACAGAGAAGAATGGGAGAAACTCACCAAATACAGGTGTGCCAAGCTTGTAGGGTCATACCCAAAAAGACTTGAGGCTGTAATCGCTGCCAGAAGTGCTTCAACAAAGTACTGAGTAAAGGGTCTGAATACTTATGTAAAATGTGATAGTTTTATATTCTTAATACATTTCCAAAAATTTCTACAAACCTGTTTTTGCTTTGTCATTATGGAGTAGTGTGTGTAGATGGATTAAATGTTGTTTTTTTGGGGTTGTTTTCCCCCCCAAAATAATAATCCCCCCTACCCCAGAAAAGTACTACAGTTGCCCATCATTCTAATACAGGGTTCCCCAACTGGCCTGCGGGTGGTTTAATTTGACCAGCCGCTCAAAAAATACTACATTTTTAAAAAATCGGCCTGCGACTGAATCTAGTTGATGATCCCTGCTGTGGTAGATCCAACTGTTAATATCCACACAATAAAAGTTATAGCCTACCTTTTGTATCTCAAAAAAACTAAGGCATAAACAGCTCCTCCAATACACATTGGGTAGAGTAAATACGAGAGGTACTTCATTGCCTGGGAAGAGAAGAACATTGTAAACAAAATCAAATTGATGCAATTCATGACAATACTACTGTATACAAATTGAGGAGAAAGGAACAAATATTCTGTTTGGTGTTTTTTTTTAAATGGACAAGTCTCACCAGAGTATCATACTCTTCAGTCCTTCTCTCTGATTCGTCAGATTTCCCAAACTGTGGGGAGACAAACACTTGATATGCATGTAGAACTAACATAGAACAAATGGAATCGTAAGCAAATCAACACCGAAAAACCTATCTTTACAAACAAACCAGACTTACTATGAACGTTGGTCTTACACCCTTCCAGATAATCTGTATCTTAAAGGCTTTCTTCACCTTCCACACCTGTAGAGGGACAGATAAACCAGTCATGGGAGGACACAGTGTAAAAATCTACAAGGATCTAAACATAGCGGATTAGAGAAACCAGGACATAGAATGAGGGGATTACCAAACCTACAAAGCAGGCAAACATAGATAATCACTGAATAGTGCACTGTGTGCAGAAAACAGAAAAAACTAATCTACTCAATCTGAGAAAGGTCAATGCCTGGAAAAATCCAATAGGTCAGATATTATACTAACATGAACAGCTGTAACTTTAAGGAAACACTGTCTGTGTCAAAAATGGCACCCTGTGTAGCAGATAACTTGACCAGAGCCCTGAGGTGCAATCCAATAATACAGTATCTCCTTAAGTGTGTACTCGTTCACTACTTCCCACAAATCTAAAAGCATTGGATTGATGGAGGCATCTGCTAGCGGAGTTTCCACCATATTTCTTATACTTGTCATTTCCTTCCAAATAAGTAAAATAGTGAACAAGTGCACACTTTGGGAGGAAGGATAGTTAATTGGGACATAGCCCTGGTTAAAAGCAGTGGGGAACTATAGGGAATAGGGTGCCAATTGGGACACAGTCACTGACAGCATGTGTGGAGACGTACCTCGATCAGGGAGCCAATTCCAGCAGGAATGAGGACCAGCAGGCTTGTCTGCTCATCAAACAGGTACATGAAAATCACAATGGTGCTGAAACACCTCCACAGTACTGGAAAAGGACCACAACATAAACAGGTCTAAGAATAGTCCACAATTGGTTATATAGAATTACATATCATCCCACATACAAAGGCCCATATGAAATATTAAATTCCACTGAATAGTCACAACGTTGTGAGAGAGAAATACAAGTTCATATTAGTGACCATTTGGATTATAGCTTTAAACAGAAATGTAGCTGTCAGTGTACTGATGTTCCATATGATGTGTTTGGTCCTATAACTGATTGTAACCAAAACATCTGAATTTAGACACATCCACCAATAGAACTACAGGTATCTAACAGTGAAATTCTGGATGACAAACCAGAGCACACAGAGAGATAAGACTATCCATCCAAAACAGCCATGGTTGGGCTCAATTCGAGTTGAAGTCAGTCAATTCAAGAAGTGAACTGAAATTCCAAATAAATAATTGAAAAATAATAGCATTTATTTTCAATAATTTATCAATAAACTGAAAAGGAGACGCTATTTATTTCAAAAGTGTTTCAATGTTTTACTTCTAAATTCGAATCACTTCCTGAATTGATTAACTTCAAATTGGAATTGACCCCAACCCTGCCTAACAGCATGCTACTGAGAAATCGACCCACCTGCTTTGCTGGACATCCCCACCATGCTTTTCTTCTGCTTCCAGAAGCTGATGTCATTTTTGAAGGCCAGGAAATCAAAGAGGAGCTGCAAAGGACATATGCTTTTAAAATTCAACGTGACACAGGAATCCTTTAGGCCAGGGATGGGAAACTGCCCTTTTGTATAATAAAAAACGTAAATTTTTTTTAGGAAATCAGTTATGGTCTCAACTTCCTGTTGAGAATTAGAATACAGTAGACACGGTGCAATTTCGAAATGTAGTTGCACAAGTTTTTCTCTTGGGGCAACAATATTTTGCTTTAGGGCCCCCAAAATGATAGGGCCGGCAAACCCGCATGATGATCTCAGATTTTTTGTGGCCCCCACCCCCATCAAAGTTGTCCTCCCCTGATTTTGGCCTGTGAGTCAGAATCATCCATGAAGTGACACTGGTAGACTTTAGTCTTACATGAAAGGCAGCTACGAAGAAGGTAAGGGCTAAGAGGTACAGGTTGGTGTCCACGAATATGCCCTTGATTTCATCCGCGTCTTTCTCAGTGAAGCCTGAAATCACAACAAACAAACCAATTCAATCTCACTGTGAGAGTCAAATCAAATCAAAGTTTATTTGTCACGTGCACCGAATACAACAGGTGGAGGGAGACCTTACAGTGAAATGCTTACTTACAGGCTGTAACCAATTGTGCAAAAAAGGTGTTATGAGGTTTATTGTAGTTCTTGAACTTTGCATGAAAATGTCCCCCATAGAATTATATTTCCATCATACTACTCACCGAATTGTTGCAGGGAGTAGACGGCATCTTGCATGTGAATCCAGAAGCGGAGTTTCCCGAGGGAGATGGTGTCATAGGAGATAGTGAGAGGCAGTTCAATGCTGGTGCTGTTGATCTCCATCAAGTCCTTCACTCGGTTGCTCAGCTCATCCACAAACAGCAGTGGGAGGTACACCATCTTTTTTCCATTTTGAAATCTTGAATACAGTACAACAATCAAGGAAAATCTATCAATGAATTAAGCAATAAGGCACTAAGGCAATAAGGTGTGGTATATGGCCAATATACCACGGCTAAGGGCTGTTCTTCTGCACAACGCACAGCTGTGATATATCGGCCATATACCACAAACACCCGAGGTGCCTTATTGCTATTAGAAACTGGTTACTAAAGTAAATAGAGCAGTAAAAAGAAATGTTTTGTCATACCCGTGGTATACAGTCTCATATACCACAGCTGTCAGCCAATCAGCATTCAGGGCTGGAACCACCTAGTTTATAATAAAGGCTTTGGAACTTAAAGTTGACATTTTTGTATTGTATATTAGTGCCAGGTGTCTATTTGTGAGTGTATGATGAATTTCAATTCTGGATTGTATCGAGTTCTCTCAAACTCTAGGCGGCATTCTGCCTTCTCCCTACAGTTCTCAGCCATTAGCTTCGACCACGACTGTCTCATGAACTACAATCCCCATGCTGTGTTTTAAATTTAGAAGCGTCAATAATAATCACTTGCGATACGGCTTTTCAAAACATATGGCACTTATCTTTCATCAGCGAGAAAGAATCCTTCAAATAAAAAAAAGGCACACTTACTGTAGCAGTTTTGCACAGAACCATTCAGCTCCATCTGTCGAAACTACACTTCCCGAGTCACGCTGACACACAGGTGTTGGGAGCATGCTAGACAGCTAATTAGCACAGGTGTTCGGTCGCCTCTAGTCTTCCGTCTATTTTCCATAAACAAGAGCAGTATCATGGAGATATGATATGGCCACGTGGAAACACTAACCCTACCAACGTGTGTAGCAATTTAACCTTTTTATTTTTATTATGATTTCTCGCCGATATGAAAGATAAGGTCCTTAAGCATCCTAAACTGTACCGCAAGTGATGCATGTTGATGTTCAGAACGAGCATCAGGGATCTTAACAAACCCCATCCCCTAGAGACACCTTTGTCCAATGACTTTTATGTCTAATGTAATGGAACGGAGAGTCATGATCAAGGGCTAGCTAGCTTGTATCATGAGTTAGTGCTAAGTGTTGTGCTAAGTGTGTACTTACACTTTCAAGTAGCGGTGCACGTCACTGGGCAGGAAGTCCCTGTCGAAGACAAAGTCTTCTGACACCACATTGAGTGTGAGACGGGAGCGCCAGTGAGACACTGGCCGGTCCACTGCAGAGTCACCTCCAGTAGTAGTCTTCCGTTTCAGCTGCTCTGGCTGCACTGGGCACAATAACAACAACAGATCAGAGAAAAAGACAAGGGAAAAACAACACTAATGAGAAACGCAGAAAAGGGCAATGGTAAAAACAATAAACTCAGCACGACAGCTTGAAAGACGTACCCCACAGAAACGCATTCCAATGTGAAAGATATTAAAATGTACCAGACTGTTATGTAGACAAACATGAAAAAAAAAATGCTACAAAAGGGACCCTTCAGGATGGTTGATTACAAGGCAAGCCACTGTCTGTGTGCATGGACATACCCTAACAATAAAGACCTTTCAACAGACACCTACGGGTAACTTGCTTTGGAGCTTTTCCATGGCTCTTGTACATTCTGTCTGCATCCCAAATAGCAACCTATTTCCTTAGAGTGACTTACTTTTGACCAGAGCCTATAGTGCACTATTTAGGGAACGCAGCCGTTGTGTGGTGTAATAGTAGTCTGACCTTCGGTGCTTCCTCCCCTGAGATCAGGCTGACCTCCAGTGGTTTGGGTATCATGTAGGTGGTGAGCTGGGTCACCAGGTGCACCTGCCTAGGGTCCTGCCACGGAGACATGCCTGCCTGGTGCACAAACACCATGGCATACAACGTCCCATTCTTGCGGGTCTTCTTTGGGAGAGACACATTCACTATCCTTTAGGAAAAGGGATAAATATAGCAGGGAGAGGTACAACTTTGCAGGTTAAAATAGTCTCTATTTTCTGTTTGTTCAACGTTAATAATTTACTATGAATTTGGGCAGCCGTTTTGGATTACTTGCGTAATGCAACTACCCAGAGATCACTGTGTCTACCAAAGTTTCCATAGGTGATCATCCTGCTTACTACAACTGCCATATATACAGCCATATCCTGTCACTGTAAGAAAAGTTGCACCTTTCAAACTTGGACTCCACATCAAAGTCCTCCTCCTTGTGAATGAGGGTGTGTCCACCATCAGCATTGGGTCGTAAAGCAGTGTAGATACTCAGCTGAGAATGGGAGGGAAAAAAACGACAAACACAGCAAATGTTCACACACTTAGCGGTTGCAAAAACGGATGGCACTAAGTTTGCATTCCATTTGGCTAGCTTGCAATGATGCATACCAACCTGCAGTCGTGTTTTTCCTGCCAAATAAGGTTTGAGGCAGTTTTCGAATTTGGGGTTCTCACAAGGCTTGGTGTAAACGATGCCATACATCACCCAGCAAGTGTGCAAAACATACACAACGAACACCCCGACTATGAGCGTCGTGAAAGAGGTCTTCTGAAACATGCTGCCGATTGAGTATAGTCCTTCAAATATGAAATGGGCAAGGCAGATACTGTAGCGACGTTTTCCTCCTCTAAACCAAGGAGCGAGAACTAACGCGAAGCCGAAAGATAATTTAGCTAAAGAAGATTAACGTCAGTTGATGCATTTCTCATACTGAAACATTAACGTAGCTTTTGGACTGGGCATTGTGGTCACAGCTGTCGGCAGGTGCTAGGCTAACCATGGCTAGCTATCGTTTATCACAGTGTACGTCTCCTCATCTCTTTAACCTATCAAATGCAATGTATCTGAGTAAATATTTGGTGAAATTTAAAATCCCCGAATTCTGCTCATCAGTTTGTCTCTCGAAATCGCAATATCATGTCTATTTCAGCTAAAAGCGTAGTGTCAGCTAGCTACTTCCGTGATGTATTTCCTGGTTAGACGATGAAGAGAGTATCAAACTGCGGCTGCGCAAATCTGACAATTTGCATACCAACTGAAAATATCTTGGCCAGAAGATGGCACCCACGCTCCATGCTGTGCAGCCCGCTCTTCATTATAATTTCTGTATTTCAAAGTAACTTTTTACTGTCAGTGCCAGGTCAAAATAAACAGAAGAAGCATAATTTGTGTATTTTTCATGTATTGTACAAACAAATTAAAATATGCCGAAAACAATAAACACAAACCTCTACACTTGAATAAATAAAATATATGTATACTGAACAAAAATACAAATGCAACATGCAACAATTTCAACAATTTTACTGAGTTACAGGTCATATAAGGAAATATGTCAATAGAAATTAATGGATCTATGTATTTCAAATGACTGGGTAGGGGCGCAGCCATGGGTGGGCCTGGGGGGGGCATAGCCCTACCCACAGTAATTTAGAATACGTTTTTCCAGGTGGCTCGTCCCGCAGGTGAAGAAGCTGTATGTCGAGGTCCTGGGCTGGCGTGGTTACACGTGGTCTGCAGTTGTGAGGCCGGTTGGATGTCCTGCCAAATTCTCTAAAACAACATTGGCGGCGGCTTATGGTAGAGAAATTAACATTAAATTCTCTGCCAACTGCTTTGGTAGATTTCCTGCAGTCAGCATGCCAATTGCACTCTCCATCAAAACTTGAGACATCTGTGGTATTGTGTTGTGTTACAAAACTGCACATTTTAGAGTGGTCTTTAATTGTCACCAGCACAAGGTGCACCTGTGTAATGATCATGCTGTTTAATCAGCTTCTTGATATTCCACACCTGTGGATGGATTATCTTGGCAAAGGAGAAATGCTCAGTAACAGGGATGTAAACAAATTTGTGCCCCAAATTTCAAAGAAATAAGCTTTATGTGCGTATGGAACATTTCTGGGATCTTTTATTTAAGCTCATGAAACATGGGACCAACACTTTAAATGTTGCGTTTATATTTTTGTTCAGTATAGTTACTAGGTCTACTCAAAGGCATAAGCTATTTGCAACACATTTTGATAAGTGTTGCTCAGAATTTGTTTCACGCTTTGCAATGTGTCGGCCGATGCGCAAAATTGCTCAGTCATTAGACTTACAATGACCAAGAGGTGCCAGTTAGGGAGAAATGTAGTTTATATAGTTGGCTTAATCCCTTGATAAGACATTGAAGAACTACCCAAAAAGTTTTTGTAGACTTACCAAGGGAAGTTGAATATATATATGGTGCTTCGAAAGAAACTGTGATGAATAGAATGGTGTGGTGAATGGTCAGTTTTAGTCACCGGTCTGGCCTCGAGATCAAACTACACAGACTTACTCTTTCATCTCTTGTCAGCATCACTGACCTTCTAGAACTTCCATGGTCATTCTTTCAGTTCTATCATCAGTGAGCAATAGGGATGGGAGTGGAAACAAGTGCTTCACCCAACTTCACCCAAAGGTTTGATGTGTGTGTGTGTGTGTGTGAGTGTGCGTGCGTGCGTGAGCGCGTACGTGTGCATGCCTGTGCATTCATGTTTGTATTTGTGTCCGTGTGCTTCTGAATGCCCCATAAATTTATGTTTTTGCTTGTTGGTGTGCAAGCAGCAGAGCAGTTCCGGAGTGAAATGGGCACAGTGAAAAGATGGAGGAGGAGAAAAGAGAGAGTTGTAACGGATGAATGAGGACAGGAAAAGAATAGCAGGGAGGGAATTAAGACTACATTGTACCCACTTTATAGATTTTCTGCTTAAAAACACTAATTTGGAGGCCAACAGCGGAAGAGGGAGAATTCTTTCCTCCATAAACGAACACATCTCGGTAGGGAATGTACTGCCTTCTTAAAGCCGTTCGCCCTGAAAGGAAAACTTTAACAAGGTGGAGTAAAGCAGGCAAGTAGCAGGCAAATGACATACCATCTTTATTTGCCAGAAGCTCCTCCTATGAGAGATCTGTCTGTCCTTTTGCATTATTCAGTGTTTACCTGTCAACTAATTATTACCTTTGAACTGACAGTAGGACTACACATATGGATGAAAGTTTGGATTCAGACGTTCATTGTCAGGGTTGGAACTACTTCAGTGACACCTCTACATTAAGTGCATCACGTTTTTATAGCACTCAGGAAATACATATTGGTGCGTCATGCGTACGTAATTGCATGTTATCTACTGCAAATACAGCACTGGAAAAGATTAAGAGACCACTGCAAAATTATCAGTTTTTCTGGTTTTACTATTTATAGGTACAGTTGAAGTCGGAAGTTTACATACACCTTAGCCAAATACATTTAAACTTAGTTTTTCACAATTCCTGACATTTAATCCTAGTACAAATTCCCTGTCTTAGGTCAGTTAGGATCACCACTTTATTTTAAGAATGTGAAATGTCAGAATAATAGCAGAGAGAATGATTTATTTCAGCTTTTATTTATTTCATCACATTCTCAGTAGGTCAGAAGTTTACATACACTCAATTAGTATTTGGTAGCATTGCCTTTAAATTGTTTAACTTGGGTCAAATGTTTCGGGTAGCCTTCACAAGCTTCACACAATAAGCTTTTTCAGTTCTGCCCACAAATGTTCTATAGGATTGAGGTCAGGGCTTTGTGATGACCACTCCAATACGTTTACTTTGTTGTCCTTAAGCCATTTTGCCACAACTTTGGAAGTATGCTTGGGGTCATTGTCCATTTGGAAGACCCATTTGCGACCAAGCTTTAACTTCCTAACTGACGTCTTGAGATGTTGCTTCAATATATCTACGTAATTTTCCTGCCTCATGATGCCATCTATTTTGTGAAGTGCACCAGTCCCTCCTGCAGCAAAGCACCCCCACAACATGATGCTGCCACCCCCGTGCTTTGCGGTTGGGATGGTGTTCTTCTGCTAGCAAGCCTCCCCCTTTATCCTCCAAACATAACGATGGTCATTATGGCCAAACAGTCCTATTTTTGTTTTATCAGACAAGAGGACCTTTCTCCAAAAAGTACGATCTTTGTCTCCATGTGCAGTTGCAAACCATAGTCTGTCTTTTTTTTATGGCGTTTTTGGAGCAGTGGCTTCTTCCTTGCTGAGCGGCCTTTCAGGTTATGTCGATATAGGACTCGTTTTACTGTGGATATAGATACTTTTGTACCTGTTTTCTCCAGCATCTTCCCAAGCTCCTTTGCTGTTGTTCTGGAATTGATTTGCACTTTTCGCACCAAAGTACATTCATCTCTAGGAGACGCGTCTCCTTCCTGAGCGGTATGACCGATGCGTGGTCCCATGGTGTTTGTTCTTGCGTGCCATTGTTTGTACAGATGAACGTGGTACCTTCAGGCATTTGGAAATTGCTCCCAAGGATGAACCAGACTTGTGGAGGTCTACAATTGGCTGATTTCTTTTGATTTTCCCATGATGTCAAGCAAAGAGGCACTGAGTTTGAAGGTAGGCCTTGAAATCCATCCACAGGTACACCTCCAATTGACTCACATGATGTCAATTAGCCTAACAGAAGCTTCTAAAGCCATGACATCATTTTCTGGAATTTTCCAAGCTGTTTAAAGGCACAGTCAACTTAGTGTATGTAAACTTCTGACCCACTGGAATTGTGATACAGTGAATTATAAGTGAAATAATCTGTAAACAATTGTTGGAAAAATTACTTGTGTCATGCACAAAGTAGATGTCCTAACCGACTTGCCAAAACTATAGTTTGTAAACAAGACATTTGTGGAGTGGTTGAAAACTCCAACCTAAGTGTATGTAAACTTCCGACTTCAACTGTATGTGTTTGGGTAAAATTTACATTTTGTTTTATTCTATAAACTACTGACATTTCTCCAAAATTCCAAACAAAAATAGTCATTTAGAGCATTTATTGGCAGAAAATGACAACTGGTGAAAATCAAAAAAGATGCAGTGTTGTCAGACCTCGAATAATGCAAAGAAAATAAGTTCATATTTATTTTTAAACACAATACTAATATTTTAACTTAGGAAGAGTTCAGAAATCAATATTTGGTGGAATAATCCTGATTATCAATCACAGCTTTCATGTGTCTTGGCATGCTCTCCACCAGTCTTTCACATTGATGTTGGGTGACTTTATGCCACTTCTGGCGCAAGAATTCAAGCAGCTCGGCTTTGTTTGATGGCTTGTAACCATCCATCTTCCTCTTGATCACATTCCAGAGGTTTGCAATGGGGTTCAGGTCTGGAGATTGGGCTAGCCATGACAGGGTCTTGATCTGGTGGTCCTCCATGCACACCTTAATTGAGTTGGCTGTATGGCATTGAGCATTGTCCTGCTGGAAAAACCAATCCTCAGAGTTGGGGAATATTATTGCTGAAGCAACCCCAGATCATCACCGATCCTCCACCAAATTTCACAGTAGGTGCGAGACCTGGAGAGGCCTACAAGCCACAATGTCTCGCACTGTCGGTGATGATCTGGGGCGTGCTTCAGCAAGGCTGGAATCGGGCAGATTTGTCTTTGTGAAGGACGCATGAATCAAGCCACGTACAAGGTTGTCCTGGAAGAAAACTGCCCCGCAGCTCCCGGGTCTGCCGAGCAGAAATATCAGCCACAGAGAGAGTCACAAGATTGAACTTCACTCAACTTTCTAGGGCAGTGGTCACCAACCTGTCAATCGCCAAGTTATTCCTAGTCGTTCGCCAAACATTTATGTAAAACCCTTTTTTTTTGTCTTTGGCTGTTGGTGGTAGGTGCACCTGATTCAGCTGCCCTGCACATAGGTGAACTGTTGCCATTTTGAACCATTTCATTCTGCCTTCCCGGCGGGCCCAGTGTAACAATGTGCGCTGAGAGTCGGAAGCAAGTTCAGGGAGTGAGTGTTTTAATAAAATAAACAGAACGTAATACAAAACCAGACACACTAACACCAGCACACATACATGAAACAGAAACAATAGCACCTTGGGAAGGAACTAAAGGGAGTGACATATATAAGGAAGGTAATCAGGGAAGGGATGGAGTCCAGGTGAGTCTGATGACGTGCAGGTGCGCGTAACGATGGTGACAGGGGTACGCCATAACTAGCAGCCTGGTGACCTAGAGGCCGGAGAGGGAGCACACAAGTGACGCCCAGAGAGCAAATCAAGTACACTATAGCCTATCGCTGGCCAATCAGATGGCTCAGATGACCGGTGACTGCAGTAATGTAGCAGGCATAAAATAAAGCTACAGCAAAGTTGATACTGTGAGATTTCAAAACATTTAAAACCACGACTAGAGAGAGACTGTCAACAAATAAAGCAAAGAGCTGCAGTTTGTATGAGTGAGTTTTCAGCATTTTCATATGCAACAAAATGCCCGTTCTTCCTATTTCCACTCTTTTATTTTAATATCAAAGAATTTTTCACTTTCTCTGTTCATAGGAGTAACAACATGAATTTGTACATGAGGCAGAAATAATGCAGTGCGACTCGAGTTTCACCATCAGCTGTAAGACGGAGTCCCTTTTTGGTCAGTGTCAGTGGAGGAAAGGGAGAGCGGAGGGATGTTGAGAGGCGGACCATCAGTCTGCTGCTCTCTCCCTCCGCTGAGACTCACCATCAGATGCATGGCACCATCAGCCCAGTAACTGAAATTAGCTCAGTGCCGAAAAAAATTAGAGGGAACATTGCTGGCAAGCATTCATTCTCATATGGCGGCCACAATGTCTGACCAGAATGAGACATATATCAAATTCCCGAGACAGGAGACACTTGGGTTCCACAATGCTGAAAGGAAAGTGACCTTGACTGAGGAGGAACAATGGAGGGGAAACATCAAAGAACCAGACTACTCCTCTTCTCTTTTTTTTCCTCTCTGTTGATCTCGCTCTTCCCTAGAAAGCACTGTTTTTTAGATTGCCCTCTGACTTTACAGCTGCCCCCCCCCCCCATATCAGCCAAAGTGTGCTCTTACTTCCGCCAAGTCTGCCTCTCTCTCTCTCTCCTCTTTCAAATCTATCCGTCGTCACGGCTGAAGTTCAAACGAGACGGTGTCTCGATCCGGCTGGTGAGAATCTCATCAAGGCGAGTGCACCAGGCAGATGCTGAAGCGGAGAGAAACAATGGAGACATCTGCAGCTGCTTCTCTTGTGTAGCCATGAGTGGATTTGCAATCTGTATTTTCAGCAAGGGGACAATTAACACAACAGTATGGGAGGCTGTACATACGTACTGTGAAAACTGTTATCTGGTTTGGAAGTGGAACTGTCTTGCTTGAGGAAAAGAAGGACAGAGTTGTGAAAACAAGGGAGAAAACACAATCTCAGTTGTTCAAGACAAATGAGATCTCTAATGATGATAGGATGGAATATCAACCCTACATGCAGTAACTCCTGTTTATTGTCTTGTCATTTGAATGTGTCTAACAACAACAGGATGTCTACCTACTTGATTTTCCTGGTGGTTTGAGAGCTGTGGATGGTGATGGGGATTGTGCACATGGATGGTCAGTTGATTATCCATGTCTGGTTCCAATACATCAGACTGGACACCAACCATCCACGGCAGCCATTACATTACACTGCAACATAACCCAGACTGAGTGAAGATGAATGGTTCCATCTATCTCTCTCTCTTTCTCTCTCTCTCTCCCTCTCTCCCTTTCGCTCTATTTCCGTTTGGTCACTACTTCGACTCTCTCTTCAACTCTCTCTATTTCTTTCTCTTTCTCTCTCCTTCCCACACACTGTCTTTCTCTCTCTCTCTCTCTCTCTCTCTCTCTCTCTCTGTCTCTCTCTCTCTCCCTTTCGCTCTATTTCTGTTTGGTCACTACTTCGACTCTCTCTCTCTCTCTCTCTCCTTCCTTCTCTCCAATGGCCGTGCCTTCGTAGACAGCATTTGATTTCATCTTCTAACCAGGCACTACTACAAAGTCTTTGGGTGTCAGCTTGAAGTGCATGGTGGCAAAACAAGACGATTACCTCTGTGTTTGATCTTTGGAGTCTGCATGGAAGGGTGTCCAAACAGAGAGAAATCCCTATGTGTCTAAAAGGTAAAAGCTCGGAGCTGTCCAGCGCTAAGGCATGCTATCATGGAGATGAAAGGAACTCATCTCACACTAAGACCTCTGGGAAATGCCTGTGCATGAGATCCCTTACTCCTCGAACTCGGCAATAGGAATGCCTGCAACTAGATTGGTACTTCAACATTTCCAATCTAGCCCATTGATTGATTCAACATTCAACCATTGTTTTAACATGACTGCTTCCTTTTGAACACAGACATTGGGCTTATGACTCAAAGTCTGCATTCCCTACATAGTACACTGCTTTTGCACTAACATAGGGAATAGGGTGCAATTTGAGACTCTACCTGAAGCAGTACTTCACCAGGGAGTGAACAGACTTGAAAGCTATACCTCCGTTCTGAGTGTAGTGCTGTTGAAAAGGTTGCTTACGTGATCAGCATACCGTCCACTATAATGCTCCTGTTCTGAAGAAGGAGCATCAGTACAAAGAGTGTACTAATGGTGATCACTGTGCTTTCTACTGGAGTAAAATGACAGACTAATTAGGCAAAACAAATCTCTAATGTATCCTAAGTGTTGTCTCTAAATGAGAACAGTTCATTGAACATCTCAGAGGTGATCTACTGCTGTATGACTCAAAGCACTGTAGTCATGCCATAGCCTAAGCCAGTGTTTCCCATCTCCAGTCCTCAAAGCTCTAGCTCTGGACAAAAACACCTGATTCAACTTGTCATGGGCTTGATGATTAGTTGACAAATAAAATCAGGTTTGCTCGTCCGCGGTCACAACAAAAATATGTACCATTGGAGGTGCTGGAGGACTGGATTTGGGAAACACTGCCCTTAACTACAACACTGCCTGCCTACTGCTCATTCATGTTCAGCTTGCAGTAACAGGTGCTATTTAGACAGATCAAGGTTGCCAACACAGATCAGGATGTGACGCCTTTCATTGTTTTACTTTTATTTGCCTGTCGGTGTGTTTATTTGTGTGTTTCCGACCGTGTACAACCGACCACATCAAGACGACTGTTAGTTGGTCATACATTTCCTCAGTTCTCAAGCTGTCTGACAGCCACCTAGCTCCCCTCTTCTCTTTCTCAGTTCTCAAGCTGACTGACAGCCACCTAGCTCCCCTCTTCTCTTTCTCAGTTCTCAAGCTGACTGACAGCCACCTAGCTCCCCTCTCCTCTTCCTCAAGCTGTCTATATGTGTGTGTGTGATCACCCCCGTGTGTGTTTATGATCACTCCATTCTGCTGGTGTGTCACTTCCTGTCCTCAGAACCCACCAGAGGGCTGTCTTCCCCCCCCCCCCCCCCCCCTTCTCTCCACCTCGCTCTCTTGCCCCCCCCCCCCCCCCCTCTTTCTCTCCAACACTCATCCACCTCCTCTCTTGTTCCCCAAAACCGTGGTTTATTTTGTCTCAGCACTACAGTCTGCTGATGTTTGTTCTCAACCTCTCAGCACTCGCAGAGCACCTTGTGGTTAGTTTCATCTTCTCTCCCCCTCTCCTTTCATCTCTCTGCCCAAGTCATGATGGAGAGTTGATATTTCCACAACTTCTTTAGCGTCAAATGTATTCTTGAAGTTCTATGTTCCAGTTCTATGTATCCTGCTGCTTTCATGTTTATTATCAATACAAGCTTCAGCGTCAGAATATCAGGTGACTACACGGATCAAGCCGGGTATTATATGCTTGCTTTGCTGCTTGACATAAACACTGTATATTTTAGTGTTATTTTTGGGGTTAAACATCATGACATATCCCAAAAAGTTATCCCACCTTAACTCTCCTATTTCTCTATATAGGATCAGAGAATAGCAAAATAAAATTCAAGGTTCAGTATATTGACATGGAATTGCCATAGTAAACCATAATAATGACATGATTAACTGAAATAAATATCCACTTGAAAAGTCTTGAGAGTAAATAAATTAAGTCAATAAGGAGTGTATCGATCTATTGACTAGCTTCTCCACACCTGATTGACTTAATGTACACAGCCACAGTAACACTAGAACAGTTTACACGGATAGATACAGGCCCTTCATTCCACTGTCATTGGGTTCGACATGCCAATTCACCCTGTCTGTATACAGACCATCAACCCGCCCAGCTGTCGAGTGTTGGCTCACTAATAAGAATGAGAGTGAGCGAGAGACAGAGACAGAGACAAAGGTGATAGAGAAACTTTGTTAAATGAATGATAGATCAACTCCAGTTGTCATGGGCAGAGCCCACTGCTACACTCTATTACTGACGGTAAAACTATGCAACCCAGCAGGGATTCCTGGGGCTTTTCATTCAGCCTCCTATGAATCAAACTATGACAGGGCTGTCACTCAAACAAGGTCATAATGACTCCATTGGAAGGGGAATTAGTGCAACAGTTGTGATATCTGTTCAGTGGTTTAAGGCTATTTCTGGGTCTCAGTCTGTGTTGAGGGCTTATATGATACATTGTATGGATCGGGCTGTATTCGTCATGGGAGCCAATCCATGCAAAGACTACTGTAACCAGAGGGAAATGCTAGATAGTGTGTACAAGCGTATACAGTAGAGAATATCATATACATCTAACACATCTGAATATGGAATGAAGAAAAGGGCGACACTTTACAAAAGCAATTAGCCTTTTTTAATCTTACATTGCATTGGAAATGTACATAATAGATTCATACATGTTACAAATAATTTGTTCATAAAAATATATTTCTTTAAAAAAAAACTTTTTTTTAAATCACATTTTTTCTTATTTTTTATTTTTTTAAATATATTTTCAATGCATTTAACATAGGAGTACCCAACTGTACTGTACTGCAAATCATATTTAGGCTTCCTAGAATTGTATGTGTTCTTTATTGCAGTCATTTTTATAGGAAAAGCTAAATTTCAAAATAGATTGAAAGGTTAAAAAAACATGTCACCTGATGAGTGGAAAGGAGCTGCGCTGTGTCACAAGACTGTGTCAGTGTTTAGTGTTTGTTCAGAAACACATGAAGTCCTGTGAGGTGAAGGAGAAGGGGAATGAGACCATGAGATTATAATGAGAAAGACAGGAACAGGGGGATGAGGAGGAAGGAGCAGCAGACCTGGTTCACATGGTTTTTGGTAGGCACTGTAAAAACCACCCACTAGGATACATAGAGTAATACAATAACAACAACAACAACAACAATTCAAAACAAAACCGTGACAAAAAAGTGCAATATAATGAAAAGTCACAATGAAAATGTTGTGCGGACGAGTAAAAATGCCAAATAATATCGAAAGAAACACAAATTCTGGAAAGATCGATCCCATTGGTTTGCGGTTGGCATGGCGATTGATGTCACTGTCAGTATGGAGTATCATGAAGTCAGATAGACTGATCTGGTCTGTCATAGGTGAGAATGATGCCGGAGGTGTCACTGGTGGAGCCCATTGATCCCTTTCCGTATTAATGTGTGATGAGGTCGTGGTACTGCTTTATCATAAAGGCACTGTAATGAATCACAGCTTGGAGACCTGGGGGACTGCAGTCACGGACACCAATTAGGACTGACTCAGGTCCAATGGGTGGCACTGGGCATTGATACGACACAGGAGGCAATTCATCTCATCTAGTGTTGAAAAATGCATCTGTTCTGCAAATGACATCATCAGACATTTGTGATCAGAAACTAAATAGAAATAAAGATGGGTCCATTGCACATTATTTCAACAAAGTTCTATCGCTCTGTTGCTACAGACAGATGAAGGGATGAATACAGTATGAAATACGATCGTTAAACCTACTGGGATGATGTTTGATTCTGCTCTGCTCTCCTGTCGATGTTGGATGGATTTTGTTCCATGATGTTGTCCCCCAGAACTTTCAAATGGCCGCAAGCAGTACCAATATTGTCTTTAGATAAAGTGTAACAATTCCACATTTAGTACAAATTAAATGACACTCATTTAAAATAAGTTTTAATTTCCAGACTTTAAGATCTCAATACTGACATTCCTTATTTAAGTCAGAATGAAGATGACTGTAAAGGCTAATAACGTTACCAAAGTATGATCCAAAATGGCAAATAAGAGTTAAATATTCCAGAAAACCTTTCTATTCACATCGCACAGTTAACATCAATACTTCAAACACTTCTGATTGCCACAGTGGAAAAAAACACAGAATATGGGACTGAAGCTGGAGGAGAGGGAGTCACGGTCAAAACCGTTGTTGTAAAAAACGGTTTAACATTTCAAAAATTAACCAAAAAATACCTTTGTGTGTTTGACGATGTGAACAGCATATTCTGAAATATTTTCTTTTCTTCTCTTTTCTATAAACTCTTCATATAATCTCTCTCCCTTTGGCCCCTCCCACGTGGTAATATATAATACAAAAATATAGGTGGTGAATGCTCCTCCTATATATGCAAGAAGAAGATTTACAGATCCTTTTCACTTTATATAAAAGACCCAATCGACTGTGAAGAAGCACTCGCAGAGTGCAATATAATAAGGTAGCGTAAGAACTCTCCAGGCAACTCGCCGACCACCGTGAAGATTTGAGTTTTCATGTTTCTCAGTTCTCAGTTCAGTCTTCTAAAACGTGATGTTGGTCTGGTCTCCCAGTGAGTGTCCTTCTCGACACACATGACCCAGTCAAGGTTCCTGAAGAGTGTGCTTTATGTACCAGAGGAACGGTTCCTTGTTCCTCTGTTCGTCTTCCCAAAAATGTCTGACACGCCTCTATTGGAGTGTCTCCATCGCTATCTCCAGTCTCGATCTAAACAAAATCAGCTTGTTTCGCAAAAGCATTGTTCTTGTTCTTTTTTTTTTTACCTTGATATAAAATAAGAAAAACATGATGCAGTTTTTGCGGTAGCGGTCGCCAAGCGGACTTCATTATACCATTGTGCAGACTGTGTTCAGGTTGGGGTCAAACCGGACAGCTTTGCCTTCCACCGACTTGGCGCTGGTGTTGTACATGGGGTTCTCGAAGGCCGCCTGGCCATTGTTGTTCTCGTGGACGGAGCAGCCTGTGTACTGGGTTTTAGGAGTAGTCCTAGAGAAGGACAAATACATGGTTCAGACTCAATGTAGAACAAGAGTCAGTATAATTCAACATGTAGCCTATCTAATATGTACTGGGTTTTAAGAGAAGTCCTGTGGAGGAACACAGCAATGGTTTATGGTTTTATATGTGAATAACAGCAACCCGTATGTCAAACAAATTCTATGGATCACGTGTCAAACTCATTCCACGGAGGGCCGAGTGTCTGCGGGTTTTTGCTCCACCCTTGTACTTGATTCATGAATTAAGGCCACTAATTAGTGTGGAACTCTCCTCACCTGGTTGTCTAGGTCTTAATTGAAAGGAAAAAACTAAAACCCGCAAACACTAGGTCCTCCATGGAGTTTGACACCTCTGCTATAGATCCTGACACAGTAGCACAGTATAGATGGAGGATCTTCGTTTGAGACAGTTTATTACAGTAGGAAGGTAATCCTGCGGCAACAAGAAATGCTAATTATTTTGTGGATTATAATTCATGGACATTTTTGTAGGGGTTGAGACATTTTTCGTAAGGAAAAATCAAGTCAAGTGGAAATTAAAATCTTCAGAGGCCTTTTTAAACCTCAAATACACTGTAAGTTTAAAATGTCCTGCATTGCAGGAAAGTTATACTGCAACAGGGTCCTCAACTTAAGACCCTACATCTGTATGTGGCCTTTACTGTGAATTTAGCCCACAGCATAAAAATTGCTGGTGGTGGGTAGCTACACTTACCTCTGTTTGTAAAGATAAAACCCGAAGCCTGCAAATATCAGGGCGAAAAAAGGCACAAGGATTGCTATGGCCACAGAGCTACTGTTTGTACCATGAGGTGGGTTGGATGAGTTATTACTCTCTGACATGTTCAAACCTGTGTGGGAGAGGAGACATAGGAACAACATTAATATTCTCACACTCACCTTTTGGCCTAAATCAAATATCCATTACAAACATGTTTATTTCTATATACTGAAATGCCACAATATTGTTGACATTGAGAAAGCTGATATAAAAAACAATGTGATAATGTTTACCTAGCCTCTGAAGTCCAAACTGGCCGTAGTCTCTACCCTGTATGAAGCCTTGAAAGACGTAGGTGGCACCGTCAGGTTCTGCAGACACCTAAGGAGACAGATATGGTCAGTCAGTAAGTTAGTCATTCAGTCAGTGAGATTGTCGGGCAGTCAGTGAGTCACTTATTTCTTTGAATGGCACTTTCACTATGGGGTTACGTTTTAAAGGAAAAATCTACATGTTCAGGACAGCATTCGAGGCCATTTTGTAATAAACATGAAGTAAAAATGTCCAACAAATGTCCATTGATATGTCTAACAAATGTCAATATCAACATTTTTTACACCACATCAGATGGTTATTAAGATATGTAAGTCTGCTAAATGACTAACATGTAAATGTTTCAACTCCACAAATCCTTCCTGTGAGTAAATAACGGTAAACTTACAAAACCGTCCATGGACCACGTCTCCTCCTTGACCTTGCCCAGCGTGGTGTGAGTGGACGTTTTCACATGGTACATCAGCAGCATCAACCGTGCTTCTTGGCTCTTATAGACACCTGCAGCACAACAGAACACAGGGGGACAAGAGGCTCAATGTGAGGCCAGGGTACAACACTGATATAACTGGTGGTACTCAGGGGAGACGATCACAGACAATGACCCCATGATGATGGTCTCCCTC
Source organism: Oncorhynchus clarkii lewisi (assembly GCF_045791955.1). NCBI lineage: Eukaryota > Metazoa > Chordata > Actinopteri > Salmoniformes > Salmonidae > Oncorhynchus > Oncorhynchus clarkii. The sequence continues at coordinate 18,781,761 of NC_092178.1, forward strand.
GCTTATCTCACTGTCTGTCTATCTGTCTGGCTGGAAAATGAAAGCAGGTGATATGAACACTCATTGAGCCATATTCCTCAACCATGGAGCAATTTCCAGCAGTAGAACACTCATCAACTGTACTTCCTATTTTTAACTGCCTCCTGCAATTGAAGGCAAAGAAAGGGAGCACCATATTAAGGCCTATCAGAGGTCCAGGCCCTTCGCTACCTCTGTAGCTCTTAACTGACTGATGTACACAGTGGTAGTAATAAGACACATTCAATTAACACACCTAAACCATTTCCTGGCCTCTCTAAATGTAAAATAAGCTGTTATTAAAAACACAAAATGGCTACCTCCATCACCTCAGTGTTATGATTACATTGTGATCCCTATATCTCCCAGACACGGTCATTTCTTCTCAATGAGTATGTGAATGAATAGTTCTTCATTCACCTGTCTAAGTCATAATTGGCGACGGCTGGGCAATTCCCAGTCCAATTTAAATGGAGAAGATTAATTAGATGATGTAAATGACATGTCAGCTGGGGCTAAAGGCATTCGTGGAGAAACGAGGGGGGTAAGAGCGAGGGGGAAGGAGCAAGGGGGGAAGGGGAAAAGGGGCCTCGACACTCCGGATAATTATGGTAAATCCGTCAAAGATTTGTCAGATCGGATTAAAATGTCATTTAAGCGAAATGGGGGAGGGGTGGGGGGGTATGTTTTACACGTCTGTTAGGCTATATAAATGAAGTACATTAAGGGACAGAATAATTTGCATTTTAGGGACGTCTATGTGAAAACGAATATATAAAATAAATGAGTCATCAGGATCATCAGCCAGGTTGTTCAAGATTGACATCGGAATTGGAAGTCTATCCATTTTCTGAGAACATCGGGAAATGCCTTCAAAACCAGCCACTAGGGGTAACAGTGAGCCCTATTACCACCAAGTAGCCTTGGGTTTTGCTAAGGCATTGTGGACGGGGGTGGTGGATGGGGGTAATCAAATCGAACTTTATTTGTCACATGCGCCGAATACAAGTGTAGATTTTACCGTGAAATGCTTAATTACAAGCCCTTAACCAACAGTGCAGTTCAAGAAGAGTTATAAACATATTTATCAAGTAGACTAAAATAAAAAGTCATAAATAAAAGTAACACAATAAGAATAACGATGCTATACACAGGGGGCACCGGAACCGAGTCAGTGTGTGGGGGTACAGGTTAGTTGAGGTAATTTGTACACACACGTATGTGGGGATGAAGTGATTATCCATAGATAATAAACAGCGAGTAGCAGCAGTGTACAAAAGGGGGGGGGGGGGGTCAATGTAAATTGTCCGGTGGTGATTATATTAATTGTTCAGGAGTCTTATGACTTGGGGGTAGAAGCTGTTGAGGAGCCTTTTGGTCCTAGACTTGGCGCTCCGGTACCGCTTGCCGTGCGGTAGCAAAGAAAAAAGTCTATAACTTGGGTTACTGAAGTCTTTGACAATTTTATGGACATTTAAATAGCCTGACACCACCTATTGTATAGGTCCTGTATGGCAGGAAGCTTGGCAGGAAGTGATGTACTGGGCTGTTCGCACCACCCTCTGTAGCGCCTTACAGTCAGATGCCGAGCAGTTGCCATACCAGGCGGTGATGCAACTGGTCAAGATGCTCTCGATGGTGCAGCTGTAGAACCTTTTGAGGATCTGGGGACCCATGCCAAATCTTTTCAGTCTCCTGAGGGGGAAAAGGTTTTGTTGTGCCCTCTTCCCGACTGTCTTGGTATGTTTGGACCATGATAGTTCGTTGGTGAAGTGGACGCCAAGGAACTTGAAACTTTCGACCCGCTCCACTACAGCCCCATCGATGTTAATGGGGGCCTGTTTGGCCCTTCTTTTCGATCAGCTCCTTTGTCTTGCTCACATTGAGGGAGAGGTTGTTGTCCTGGCACCACACTGCTGACGTCCTCCCTATAGGCTGTCTCATCGTTGTCGGTGATCAGGCCCACCACTGTTGTGTCGTCAGCAAACTTAATGATGGTGTTGGAGTCGTGTTTGGCCATGCAGTCGTGGGTGAACAGAGAATACAGGAGGGGACTAATCCCCAGTGTTAAGGATCAGCGTGGCAGATGTGTTGTTGTCTACTCTTACCACCTGAGTGCGGCCCGTCAGGAAGTCCAGGATCCAGTTGGAGAGGGAGGTGTTTAGTTCCAGAGTCCTTAGCTTAGTGATGAGCTTCGTGGGCACTATGGTGTTGAACGCTGAGCTGTAGTCAATGAACAGCATTCTCACATAGGTGTTCCTTTTGTCCAGGTGAGAAAGGGCGGTGTGGAGTGCGATTTAGATCGCGTCATCTATGGATCTGTTGGGGCGGTATGCGAATTGGAGTAGGTCAAGGGTGTCCGGGAGGATGCTGTTGATGTGAGCCATGACCAGCCTTTCAAAGCACTTCATGGCTAACGTGAGTGCCACGGGGCGGTAATCATTTAGGCATGTTACCTTCGCTTCCTTGGGAACAGGGACTATGATGGTCTGCTTGAAACATGTAGGTATTACGGACTCGGTCAGGGAGAGGTTGAAAATGTCAGTGAAGACACTTGACAGTTGGTTTACGCATGCATTGAGTACATGTCCTCCTAATCCGTCTGGCCCAGCAGCTTTGTGAATGTTGACCTGTTTCAAGGTTTTGTTCACATCGGCTACTAAGAGCGTTATCACACAGTCATCCAGAACAGCTGGTCCTCTTCATGCCTCAGTGTTGCTTGCATCGAAGTGAGCATAAAAGGCATTTAGCTTCTGGTAGGCTCGCGTCACTGGGCAGCTCGCGTCTGGGTTTCACTTTGTAGTCCATAATACACTGCTCAAAAAATAGAGGGAACACTTAAACAACACAATGTAACTCAAAGTCAATCACACTTCTGTGAAATCAAACTGTCCACTTAGGAAGCAACACTGATTGACAATAAATGTCACATGCTGTTGTGCAAATGGAATAGACAACAGGTGGAAATTATAGGCAATTAGCAAGACACCCCCAATAAAGTAGTGGTTCTGCAGGTGATAACCACAGACCACTTCTCAGTTCCTATGCTTCTTGGCTGATGTTTTGGTCACTTTTGAATGCTGGCGATGCTTTCACTCTAGTGGTAGCATGAGACGGAGTCTACAACCCACACAAGTGGCTCAGGTAGTGCAGCTCATCAAGGATGGCACGTCAATGCGAGCTGTGGCAAGAAGGTTTGCTGTGTCTGTCAGTGTAGTGTCCAGAGCATGGAGGCGCTACCAGGAGACAGGCCAGTACATCAGGAGACGTGGAGGAGGCCGCAGGAGCGCAACAACCCAGTAGCAGGACTGCTACCTCCGCCTTTGTGCAAGGAGGAGCAGGAGGAGCACTGCCAGAGCCCTGCAAAATGACCTCCAGCAGGCCACAAATGTGCATGTGTCTGCTCAAACGGTCAGAAACAGACTCTATGAGGGTGGTATGAGGGCCCAACGTCCACAGTTGGGGTTGTGCTTACAGCCCAAAACCATGCAGGACGTTTGGCATTTGCCAGAGAACACCAAGATTGGTAAATTAGCCACTGGCGCCCTTGTGCTCTTCACAGATGAAAGCAGGTTCACACTGAGCACACGTGACAGAGTCTGGAGACGCCGTGGAGAACGTTCTGCTGCCTGCAACATCCTCCAGCATGACCGGTTTGGCGGTGGGTCAGTCATGGTGTGGGGTGGCATTTCTTTGATGGGCCGCACAGCCCTCCATTTGCTCGCCAGAGGTAGCCTGACTGCCATTAGGTACCGAGATGAGATCCTCAGACCCCTTGTGAGACCATATGCTGGTGCGGTTGGCCCTGGGTTCCTCCTAATGCAAGACAATGCTAGACCTCATGTGGCTGGAGTGTGTCAGCAGTTCCTGCAAGAGGAAGGCATTGATGCTATGGACTTGCCCGCTCGTTCCCCAGACCTGAATCCAATTGAGCACATCTGGGACATGATGTCTCGCGCCATCCACCAACAGACTGTCCAGGAGTTGGCGGATGCTTTAGTCCAGGTCTGGGAGTAGATCCCTCAGGAGACCATCCGCCACCTCATCAGGAGCCATCCCAGGCGTTGTAGGGAGGTCATACAGGCACGTGGAGGCCACACACACTACTGAGCCTAATTTTTACTTGTTTTAAGGACATTACATTAAAGTTGGATCAGCCTGTAGTGTGGTTTTCCACTTGGAAAAGTGTGTGTGACTCCAAATCCAGACCTCCATGGGTGGATACATTTTATTTCCATGGATAATTTTTGTGTGATTTTGTTGTCAGCACATTCAACTATGTAAAGAAAAAAGTATTTAATAAGAATATTTCATTAATTCAGATCTAGGATGTGTTATTTTAGTGTTCCCTTTATTTTTTTGAGCAGTGTAGTTTATCAAGCCCTGCCACATCCGACGAGCGTCAGAGTCGGTGTAGTAGGATTCAATCTTAATCCTGTATTGACGCTTTGCTTGTTTGATGGTTCGTCTGAGGGCATAGCGGGATTTCTTCCAAGTGTCCGGATTAGTCTCCTGCTCCTTGAAAGCGGCAGCTCTAGCCTTTAGCTCGATGCGGATGTTGCCTGTAATCCATGGCTTCTGGTTGGGATATGTACGTACAGTCACTGTGGGGACAACGTCGTCGTTGCACTTATTTATGAAGCCGATGACTGAGGTGATGTACTCCTCAATGCCATTGTATCCCAGAACATATTCCAGTCTGTGCTAGCAAAACAGTCCTGTAGTGTAGCATCCACGTCATCTGAACACCTCCCTATTGAGTGAGTCACTGGTACTTCCTGCTTTAGTTTTTGATTGTAAGCAGGAATCAGGAGGATAGAATTGTGGTTAGATTTGACAAATGGGGGGCGGGGGAGAGCTTTGTATGCATCTCTGTGTGTGGAGTAAAGGTGGTCTAGGATTTTTTATATCTCTGGTTGCACATGTGACATGCTGGTAAAATTTGGTAAAACTGATTTAAGTTTGCCTGCATTAAAGTCCCCGGCCACTAAGAGCGCCTCTTCTGGGTGAGCATTTTCTTCTTTGCTTATGGCCTTATAGAGTTGGTTGAGAGCTGTCTTAGTGCCAGCTTCGTTCTGTGGTGGTAAATTGACGGCTACGAATAATATAGATGAGATAGTAGATAGTGTGGCTACAGCTTATCATAAGGTACTTTACCTCAGGTGAGCAATACCTCGAGACTTCTTTAATATTAGACATTGCGCATCAGCTTTTATTGACAAATAGACACACACCCTCACCCCTCGTCTTGCCAAAGGTGGCGTCTCTGTTCTGCCGGTGCATCGACCATAAGATGGTACAGTTTTTGATATCCTGTTGGTAGGATAATCTTAATCGTAGGTCATAAATTTTATTTTCCAATGATTGTACATTAGCAAGAAGAACGGAAGGCAGTGGGAGTTTACTCGCTCGCCTACGGATTTTCAAAAGGCTGCCCGATCTGCGGCCCCTTTTCCTGCGTCTTTTCTTTACGTAAAAGGGTTGGATCTGGGCCTGTTCCAGTGAAAGCAGGATATTCTTCTCGTCAGACTCGTTAAAGGAAAAAGTTTATTTTGGTCCGTGGTGAGTAATCGCTGTTCTGATGTCCAGAAGTTATTTTCGGTCATAAGAGCAAGATTATGTACACAATACACTGAGTTAATCCCATGACCCCGGATGATTTATCCCAGTTGTGGAGATTGGTTTTACATTTTTTGTTTTAACCCTATCCAAAACCTTAACCCTTACCGAAACCATTTGGAATGACTGCCTAAACTTAATGTTTTAACCTTATTCAAAACCTTAACCCTTAACTTCTAAATTTGACATTTGGATAAATTGAACCATACAGAGCAGCAGGAGCAACAGTAACACTTCAAAATGTGATGTTTGGAGAATGTGAATGAATGTCTAATGTCTAATTCATAACGCATCACCTCAAAACACCTTCTCAGATCAGACAGACTATGAATGCCCATTTGAATGTTTGCAAATGTCCTCCACACAGGCAAATAAACTATTTAATTTAATTTCCCACTAAGTAGATACAGTCTTAAATGGATACCATCTGACATTAAGACCCTACCACTCAAACAATGTCAGCTATGTTTAGTAACACTCAAGTCTAGTCATATGCATACTTGGGGAGAGAAACACCGCATCTGAAACGCCAGCTCCATTCTACTCCAGTGGTACATGATGACATTTTTTTACAACACTCTAGATGTTGCTGGGGTAATACATAACTGTGTGTGTGTGCATGTGTGTTCAAGGAGTGGCTAGAGACCTTCCCTAGCATCAACCTCTCTGTGTAATATGTAGTGAAATGGGGACGGCGTACCTGAAAGCAGCAGTTCCATGTTGCTATTGGTCAAGGTGACGTTAACCCTTCCCGTAGTGGAATTAAAGCTTGTGATACTCAGAGTCATTGGTTGTTTTCTTCCCTTGTAGTTGTATGAACCCTTCCAGATATAGTTAGGAGCAAAGACGTCATCAGGAACTGAAACAGGGCATAGAAAATATTGATTATTAGAGGACCTTGGTTGTGCCTGAGGTTGGTTGAGCGGTTAAACCCACTGACCTCTGCAAACCCTGCCTACATGGGATCGAATCCCGGCCCCAACGGTCTTCACACTGTCTTCCCTTTATCCATCTCCCTGTTCATTTGTATCCATCGTTTCAATAAAACTTTTAAAAGTTTGGGGAAAGAGAGAATAAGAGGACCTTGGTTGAGTAAAAAAAATATCTTGAAATATACTACGACTTTACATTCCACCAGAAAATAAACTACACTTTGGAGGTAAATTAAAATAAGTGAACTATCCCTTTAAATCCATACTGACCAGATATTGAGTGTCTGGCCGAATGGCCGCATCACACATCTCAAACCCCTAAACTAATGCAAAGTTGAGGCCAACACTTATTAATACAGATCGATATACAGTGTGTGTCCTTGCACAGGGGTTGTTAAGTCACCGCTACACATGTATCCTCTGTATAACCTTCTATAAGTCTGTTTGATTCATGATTGATCAAATCGACAGTACTACTAGTGTTCACAGACACAGGCAGGGCCCCTGAGCTTTCACCCTCAGAGTATATCAAACTTGTAAATGACCTCCAAGCTTTTCAAAAACTTACTCCCTCTCCAAGTTTATCAATGTTAAACTTGTTATGAAGGCAGTGGAAGCTTTGGCATCGTTGAGCTGCTATCTCACGGCATCACGACAGATGACTCCATAGAAGAGAGATAGAGAGAGAGAGACATAGAGAGACAGAGCGGGAGAGACTGCCAGGCCGTGCTGCCCGGACATTTTATCGTCAAACTCACTCTCTCCATTCTTCATTAACTTCTCGTCCCTCAAGAGGGGCACTCAAGAATGCATTAAGGATACCAGTCCTTCTGAGGTGCTATTAGCGAAGCCATCGAGCCAAATGAAGTTGTTCATATTCACTCTGTTGTGACTACGGATCTGACCCGCTGCTAACTGCCACATGTATACTTTAGACAAGTACAGTCAGAGTAGTCTTTTGTTATGGAATCAGAACACTGCTCTGATGACGCTACTGTAATGGGCTGTGTGTGTGTGTGTGTGTGTGTGTGTGTGTGTGTGTGTGTGTGTGTGTGTGTGTGTGTGTGTGTGTGTGTGTGTGTGTGTGTGTGTGTGTGTGTGTGTGTGTGTGTGTGAGTGTGGGGGTGGGGCTACTGTAATGATGTGCATGTGTGTGTCGTGATAGCATTTCAGTCAGGCACTCACCATTCAGCTTGGGACTGGGTGTCCCTGCCACTGGCTTGATGGGCTTCTCTGAGAGTTTGGACCCAGCTGAGGTGATGGGAGACAAAAACAGCATTAGTAGTACTACTACATATTTCACCTCAACTTCCCCCACGTGGGACTTCTAATCATGAATTAATGTGCTTCAGCACCACACATCAAGAGGTAATGCAACTAACTCATTGATGGCGAATCCTCAATTCTATTGCGTGGTAATAGCATAGCCATATATTTAGAATTTGTAAATGTATGGCTCTGGATAATATTCCTAAATAAAACATGTACGGTGTGTTCTGTGATGTAAAAGTCAAGCATGGAATCTTCTGCTAGTTATAGTAAATCAAATCAAATCATAGTTTATTTGTCATATGCATGTGATACAGCGATGTGCACACAGTACAATGACATGCTTACTTGCAAGCTCTTCTCGTATGACAATTGCTAATAAAAGGTATAGAAAGGTGTACAAAGTAAGAAACACAGAAATAAGCACGCATGTGGTAATGCAGTAGAATGCGTTAACTGGCAGAGGCCCTCTACAGTTGACAGTGATGGTAAGTCACAGTGGTGGGGACAGGACTACTGCACTGGGCCAAATGACCAGTCCATCAAGGACAAGAAACCGATCCTGCGTCTCCAATGGTACCCTCGTCCTTATTTAGTGCACTACTTTTGGTCAAATTCAGTGTGCTAGATAGGGACTAGGGTGCCGTTGGAGACGCAGACAGAAGCCTGATCCTGTTTGTCCAGTGGCATGATAGAAGCTAGAATAACACAAGATGCCGCATGCTGCAGTGGTAGCAGAACAGCCTTGCACAGTGGGAACTTCTCCCACAGCATTCCATGTCTCTCCCATCTGTTTGTGTTTGTAATTACTCTGGGGCCTGAGGTGCACAGCTGCACAACGCAGCAGTGGCGAGGACTGTGTCTGCATGTGTGTGAAGTGTGCTCCGTACTATTGCAGCTGCAGTCATGACCTGCGGCACAAGAGAGCCTCTGTCCCATATCAGCATATGCCATGCTACACACACAAGCACGCAAACAAATGGCTAAGGTTAGCATTGGGAGAAAGTTAGGGGGAACTTCACCCTGGAGCCACACAGACACACACAAACAAACACACTGGCCATGTCGGCCTGTACCTCGACAAATGGGCATCTTCCCGGTCCAGGTACCGTCGGACTTGCAGATGCGGTGTTCCGAGCCCCCGGACAGGAAGAAGCCGGTCTGGCAGGAGTAGAGGAGGGTGTAGCCAAACCCTGGCAGATCCATCCCCATCACCTCCACATGGGCCGGGCTCTCTGGCTGCTTACACGAGTGGGCTGGGAGGGGGGAAAGACAGGGGGAGAGAGGGAGAAGGAGAGGGGGGAGAAGAGAGAGATTGGGAAAGGTGGGAAAAGAGAGAGAGAGAGAGAGAGAGAGAGACAGAGAGAGAGAGCAAAGAAAGGGGGGGCAGAGAGACGAGGGACAGAGAAAGAGAGAAAACAGAGGAACAATGAGAATGAGAGAGAGAGAGGTAGAGAAATGGGACAGAGTGAGAGAGCGAGAGAGAGAGGGCAGAGAGAGTGAGGGCAGAAAGAGAGAGAGGAAGAAAAAATGAAAGCGACATACTGCTATGGCTCTTCTCACCATCTGCCCTTTATGGGGTCATCATCAAAGCTCTGTTGAATTCTTTTGTTTCCTTTTATATTGTTTTGCTGCACCTGCAAGTGACTGGATGCATGTACACTACTTCTGAACTGATTCACTGGCTTCTTAGAACACCCCCCCCAAACACAATGCATCATGCACTAGAAAGACATCTGCTATGGCTGCACTGTGTGTGAATACGACTGGCTACTTTCTCAGGGATGGATGGTTGCATTCTACACAGTCTACAGAGATGGTCCAGAGTTGAGTTGAGCAACCCATAGAGGGTGAGACAGACACTGATGTGTTGTGGCAGACTGCACAGAGACAGAAAGAAGTGTGTGTGTACCTGTCAATGCCCCCCCAACCCATGAAAGATCAAACAGTAGGAGATGCTCAGTCATTCAGATAAGCCAGTGGACCACTATCATCCATCTTTGATCAAAAGGGACTGGGATTAGGTCTGTGGAGGGAGCAATGCTCCAACTAACCCACCAATGCTCTTTTATCTTTGGGTCTGTTTTGTTTGTGTGTGGAAGGTTTGTGTGTGTGTGTGTGTGTGGAAGATTTGTGTGTGTGTGTGTGTGTGTGTGTGTGTGTGTGTGTGTCCAACACTGGAGGGGGTGGGGGAGTGAATCTTGTGGCCGATGAAAGATTGTTAGAGGTAATGGTGACTTATTTTGTGTTTGTTTTCTGAAATTCCAATATCAAAAAGACTATGAACATTAACTTTATATTACATTACACAGTATGAGTAATACTACAAATAGTGTACTATATCAATGTCACTTGTGTGACACTGGGTGTTGCCATTTCTTCACACATGATATTGAATCAGAAAATCAAACACTTGGCAGAATATAGGCTAATTACAAAAATAGTTAAATGTAGTTATGAGTGGAGATGCTTGGAGTGAATGAACTGCAATCTGTCGGCTTAGATTGGGAGCCATCTGTCAGTGCTCTCTAAGTCAGCCTCGTAACAAACTGGTTTAATGGAGTTCGCTTTGACTCGATCTTCCCATGGCTGGACAGACAGACGTGCAGTGAAGAGAGAGAGAAATAGAGAGAGAGTGCAGCCACCTCCACCCACACATTTCTTATTCAATTTTATGCTGGAAATTATAGTCGTATTCATAACATTTCCTCATGCTATGCATTCATATCTACATTGCAGTAGGCTATACTTCCTTAAAGTATATAAACCATATTTTCACACCATTTCCTCATACTACTAACACTGCTCCCCAGTGCTCTAAATTACTCCAACTACTACTACTACAACTGCAACTGCTACTACTCCAACTGCAACTGCTACTACTCCAACTGCAACTGCTACTACGACTACAATTGAAGCTGCTACTACTACTACTACTATTGCCACTTCTACTACTCCAACTGCAACTTCTACTACCGCAGCTGCTACTACTGCTACTGCTACTACTGCTACTACTTCTGCTGCTACTACTACTGCTACTACTACTGCTACTACTACTACTGCTGCTACTACTACTACTACTACAACTACTACTGCTACTTTCTACTGTTACTACTACTATAACTACTGCAACTACTACCGCTGCTACTACTACTACAACTACTACTGCTACTACTGCTGCTACTAATACTGCTACTACAACTGCAACTGCAACTGCTACTACTGCTATTACCACTGCTGCTACTGCTACTATTACTTATGCTGCTACTGCTACTGCTACTACTACTACTACTACTTATACTGCTACTACTACTGCTACCACTACTACTACTTCTGCTACTGCTACTGCTGCTACTACTACTGCTACTACTATTACTACTACTGCTACTACTACTGCTACTACTACTACTACTACTACTACTACTACTACTACTACTACTACTATTACTAATACTACTGCTACTACTACTCCTACAACTACTACGACTGCTACTACTACCTCTTCTGCTGCTACTGCTACTATTATGTGCTATATTCTTGACAGTCAGTGATGCTGTCATTCGAAGCTGTGACTGTGTGAGAAACACAACAACAACACACAGTGACTTGGTTGGTAAAGTCACCCCTGTTCTGCCAACTGGCTTGACATACTCCCAGCCTACCTTGCTCCGTGAATCTTTAACAGTGTCAGTCTACTGGTCAGAGACCGAGAACATGGAGGGAGGTGGAGAGGTGGGCGCTTGGCCATGGTGTGACGCAAGAGTAAAGTGTGTGTGTGTACTGTATGTGTGTGTGTGGTGATGGGTGGAGAGAGGGAGACCGGCTGTATGGGGAGATAAGACTAGGGCCTGCCTTCCTCTCCTCCCTGGGATAGGTGACACAAAGAGAGAGAGAGACCGATACAGAGAGAGAGACTAAGTGAGAGAAAGAGAGAGAGAGACCGATACAGAGAGAGACTAAGTGAGAGAAAGGACACCACCACCATCACCTCTTTACCCACCATCTCACCCCACCTGACCCAGCCTCACCCTATCCCCATGGAGGTAGCAATAGTGGGTAAGACTACCCTGAGGGTGACTGGCGATCTGCATGAAATAGGATCAGTGTGTGGATGGCAGTGTCCCAAATGGCATCCTATCCCCTATATAGTGCACTACTTTTGGTTATAGGGTCACACACTGCCAAGTTTCATAGTCATATTTACTAGCTGCCGCTTTGAAAATGAATTAACATTATTTGAAACATACAGGGTTATTTTCTTCTCTCAGTCACAGCAGGTGAGCTGGGATGCTGGGACCCTGGGACATAAGGATTTTTAAGCCTTGAGACAATTGAGACATGGATTGTGTATGTGTGCCATTCAGAGGGTGAATGGGCAAGACAAAAGATTGAAGTGCCTTTGAACAGGGTATGGTAGAACCAGTGCCAGGCGCACCGGCTTGTGTGAAGAACTGCAACGCTGCTGGGTTTTTCACACTCAACAGTTTCCAGCGTGTATCAAGAATGGTCCACCACTCAAAGGACATCCAGCCAACTTGACACAACTGTGGGAAGCATTGGAGTCAACATCCAGCATCCCTGTGGAATGCTTTCGACACCTTGAAGAGTCCATGCCCTGACAAATAGAGACTGCAACTGAATATTAGAAAGGTGTTCCACAGGGATGCTGTGACACAGAGAAAATAAAATTACCCTCTATGTCTCAAATCCTGTGAATTAATTTTAAAGTGGCAGTTATTAAATATGACTATGAAGCTTAGCAGATTGTGCCACTATCATTTAAACAGTAATGAAGCCTTTGGATCGTTATAGCAGGCGCTAACGTTGCTAGTTGGAGATAGTTCTGCCATGATCCTTCTGAGAGCCTTGTTACCTAGGAAACAGCGAACTGCTCATATTCAAGCGAAACTCGTTCAAAAGACCTGCATTTAATCGCCTGTAAGACTCCTACGCCTGATATACGATATAAGCCACGCTCACTGGACCTCAATACAGCAGAACCATGACAAACTAGTCTGGTTAGGACCACATCACATGTATTTCTCACTCTCTGTCTACAAAGGGACAGTCGGGGGTGTGACCGGGCGTCATAGAGGGACAGTCGGGGTGTGACCGGGCGTCATAGAGGGACAGTAGGGGGTGTGACCGGGCGTCATAGAGAGACAGTAGGGGGTGTGACCGGGCGTCATAAAGGGACAGTCGGGGGTGTGACCGGGCGTCATAGAGAGACAGTAGGGGGTGTGACCGGGCGTCATAGAGAAATAGTAGGGGGTGTGACCGGGCGTCATAGAGAAATAGTAGGGGGTGTGACCGGGCGTCATAAAGGGACAGTAGGGGGTGTGACCGTGCGTCATAGAGAAACAGTAGGGGGTGTGACCGGGCGTCATAAAGGGACAGTAGGGGGTGTGACCGGGCGTCATAGAGAGACAGTAGGGGGTGTGACCGTGCGTCATAGAGAAATAGTAGGGGGTGTGACCGGGCGTCATAAAGGGACAGTAGGGGGTGTGACCGTGCGTCATAGAGAAACAGTAGGGGGTGTGACCGTGCGTCATAGAGAGACAGTAGGGGGTGTGACCGGGCGTCATAGAGAGACAGTAGGGGGTGTGACCGGGCGTCATAAAGGGACAGTAGGGGGTGTGACCGGGCTTCATAAAGGGAGAGTCGGGGGTGTGACCGTGCGTCATAGAGAAACATTAGATGGTGTGACCGTGCATCATAGAGAGACAGTAGGGGGTGTGACCGTGCGTCATAAAGGGACAGTAGGGGGTGTGACCGTGCGTCATAGAGAAACAGTAGATGGTGTGACCGGGCGTCATAGAGAGACAGTAGGGGGTGTGACCGGGCTTCATAAAGGGAGAGTAGGGGGTGTGACCGGGCGTCATAGAGAGACAGTAGGGGGTGTGACCGGGCTTCATAAAGGGAGAGTCGGGGGTGTGACCGTGCGTCATAGAGAAACATTAGGGGGTGTGACCGGGCGTCATAAAGGGACAGTAGGGGGTGTGACCGGGCGTCATAGAGAAACAGTAGGGGGTGTGACCGTGCGTCATAGAGAAACAGTAGGGGGTGTGACCGGGCGTCATAAAGGGACAGTAGGGGGTGTGACCGGGCGTCATAGAGAGACAGTAGGGGGTGTGACCGTGCGTCATAAAGGGACAGTAGGGGGTGTGACCGGGCGTCATAGAGAGACAGTAGGGGGTGTGACCGGGCGTCATAAAGGGACAGTAGGGGGTGTGACCGGGCTTCATAAAGGGAGAGTCGGGGGTGTGACCGTGCGTCATAGAGAAACATTAGATGGTGTGACCGTGCATCATAGAGAGACAGTAGGGGGTGTGACCGTGCGTCATAAAGGGACAGTAGGGGGTGTGACCGTGCGTCATAGAGAAACAGTAGATGGTGTGACCGGGCGTCATAGAGAGACAGTAGGGGGTGTGACCGGGCTTCATAAAGGGAGAGTAGGGGGTGTGACCGGGCGTCATAGAGAGACAGTAGGGGGTGTGACCGGGCTTCATAAAGGGAGAGTCGGGGGTGTGACCGTGCGTCATAGAGAAACATTAGGGGGTGTGACCGGGCATCATAAAGGGACAGTTGGGGGTGTGACCGTGCGTCATAGAGAAACAGTAGGGGGTGTGACCGTGCGTCATAGAGAAACAGTAGGGGGTGTGACCGGGCGTCATAAAGGGACAGTAGGGGGTGTGACCGTGCGTCATAGAGAAACAGTAGGGGGTGTGACCGTGCGTCATAGAGAGACAGTAGGGGGTGTGACCGGGCGTCATAGAGAGACAGTAGGGGGTGTGACCGGGCATCATAAAGGGACAGTAGGGGGTGTGACCGGGCGTCATAGAGGGACAGTAGGGGGTGTGACCGGGTGTCATAGAGGGACAGTAGGGGGTGTGACCGTGCGTCATAGAGGGACAGTAGGGGGTGTGACCGGGCGTCATAGAGAGACAGTAGGGGGTGTGACCGGGCGTGATAGAGGGACAGTCGGGGGTGTGACCGGGCGTCATAGAGGGACAGTAGGGGGTGTGACCGGGTGTCATAGAGGGACAGTACGGGGTGTGACCGGACGTCATAAAGGAACAGTAGGTGCTGTAATGTGACTCACGGATGCACTCTGGTTGGGAGCCGCTCCAGGTAAGGTCAGCCTGACACAGCCGGGTGGTGGAGCCCTGGAGCAGGTGACCCGGCTGGCACTGGAACGCCACCATGCTGCCCACCTGTGTTAGAGTAGAAACACACAGGTGAGTGCACCCGCATTTACAATAAGGACAGAAGTATAGAAACACACACACCACTTGGTTAGGATCTACAGTATGTAGTTATAGTACCAATGACATAAAGAGTAGTTTACACTTTTACATTCACACTAATCTCAGATGTTTATAATGATTAAAAAGAGACTTGGAATAGCAGTGCTTTCATTCAAAGGCCAGTTTGATATCAAATGTTGATTTTGATATCAAACAAAGGCTGTGTGGACAGATGTACACGTCAAATATTGAATCTCTGTGAAAGGTTTTATTTAAACAGCATAAGGTTACATCAAACAACACGTTCCCTGGTTCTTTTCTGTCTGTCTGTCTGCTCGCCTGTCTGTCTGCCACAGACTGATCATTGATCACTAATGTCTTTTCACAGAGCGACATATCAGGTAAGCTCTTGTCAGCTCTTTTCAGCTCTCTCAGCCTTCCCCCGCTTTGCTTGCATTTGTGCGTGTGTGTGTATGTCCATGCGCAAATCTGCGTGTGTGTGTGTCTGTGTGCTCATCTCAGTGTGTGTGTGTAGAAGAATGTGTGTGTATGTGAATGCGTAAATCTGTGTGTGTGTCTGTGTGCTCATCTGTGTGTGTGTGACATTAAACCAAGTGACAGTCAGGGGAGTGAAATATGAAAACGTGTCATGGAATGACACAGTGGCTTCACACATGAATTGATTAACACGTCGTCCCCGGCACTGGAACATGGTCTAACGAGTAATAGACACAGGGCCTTATCTCTGGAATACAATATCTCATTCACTCTACTTCAATATCATTAGGCCGCAGCCAGCAAGGCCTCCTCTTTCTCCCTCCCTCCCTCCCTCCCTCCCTCCCTCCCTCCCTCCCTCCCTCCCTCCCTCCCTCCCTCCCTCCCTCCTCTCCTCCCCCCCTCTCTCTCTCCCTCCCTCCCTCCCTCCCTCCCTCCCCTCTCCTCCCCCCCCCCCTCTCTCTCTCTCTCTGTGACTCTGTCTCTCTGTCTCTCTCTCTCTCTATATATATATATATTCAAATGAGACAAATGATTAATGGGTGTGAAAAGCCTGATATTTCATTGTTCTCTCTGAAGCCTGGGCATGACTTGACCCCAAACTTTACATTAAGGCTTGAATTCTTAATGCCAGTGCATTTGGGCAAGAACCCTCACCCGTTCTCCTCCTCCTTCCTCGCACTCCTCCTCCTCCCTCTCCCTCCTTGTCCCTGGATTTTTTTCACGTAAAGTTATTTCATGGCAAGAGCCCTAACACACTTCTCCTCCCCCTTCCTCACTCCTCCTCCTCCTCCCTTTCACTCCATGTCCCCTAGCGAAAATATTTGTAAACTTAATTCACGCTGCAAAAAGCAGCAGTTATTTACCATGTCTTAACTTAATGAGGAGGAGCTACTGAAATAGCAGGGAGGGATAACTGTCCCCCTCTCACCTTCCCTTCTGTCATCTGTGTGTTATTTTTTGTGTGTTGATTTTTACAGTGGAATAGTAACGCTGCATGTGTCATGTATTTATCCCACCAACGTAACTCTGAACACAGTATAATGCACTAGTGTTTACAGGTACATCTAGAATAGATTGGTCATTTCGTACATTCTGCCCTAGATAGATGCATTCTATCTAATACACTGTGTATGATGCAACAGCACCACAGGCGAGAAGGTGAACACTGTGGTGTCTTTGCCTACATTCTTCTCTTCACTTTATTGCCATTTGATATTTGCTAACTTTCTTTTTGATTCAAAATTAGAGGCTAGCCATTCAGCAGAACGTGAACACTGTGGTGTCTTTGCCTACATTCTGCTCTTCACTTTTATGCCATTTGATATTTGCTAACTTTCTTTTTGATTCCAAATTAGAGGCAAGCAAATGTGCAGCAAATGTGCAGCAAATGTGTCTCCCTTTTCCCAAACAAATCAATGAGATTTGCGGTACAGTTTTACCCTGTTTATCACTCCTAACAACGTAAACACAGCTCTGTTGGTGGGGGAAAGTCGTAGCGTTTTAAGGCTCATTAGGGACATGAAACGGAGGGAGGACTGCTCGTGTTCGCAGTTCATGCTGTGTAGACACCCTACGACTCCAGCATAGTAAGAAGCACACACACACACACACGCACGCGCACACACACACACACACACACACACACACACACACACACACACACACACACACACACACACACACACACACGTGCTTGTGCGCACATAAACACACATATAAATAAAACACAAAGGAAAATGAAACCTTGTAAACACAAACATAGCTGCTGAGAATAGAAACTATCCTGTTTTCCGGTTGGCTGGGGACATTTCTAAAACAGTAATGGACAACACGGTAAGGTGTTTCATAGCTTATTTTTGTTCTTTAACATTCCTGTGAAATATCCACAATCACCATCCTTATCACCATGATTGACATTCATATTGTCACGGTCATTATGGTCTCTGTTCAGACAAAACATGCAGAGATCTCAAGTTTAAACAACTCAAATACCAGATGGAATTTGCATATAAGTAATGAACATATTCATAGTCTCATTTGCATTTCATTAGCCAAAGAAAACTTCCCCTTGAAAAAAATATGTTATGTGACTTTGTCTAGCAAGAGCATTGTCTCTAAACCAATGTTTTGCCATTCGGCCACAATTTATTATTCTTGGGATATTCTTTATTTTTTTACCTATAGTGTTATGGCTTTGTCCAGAAGGTATGAGACTACATGAGCTTGGTGTGTGAATGAGAGACTTGTATTACAACCACTTTATTTCTCCACTTCATTTCTCCATTCCTCCATTCTCCATTCCTCTCTCCTCCATGCTTTCCTCCTAGCTACCCCAACCCTGGCCAACAGCTCCGCAACCCAGCAGCAACTTGCCCAAGCCTCCGCAGCTTCTCCTTCACCCAAATCCAGATAGCAGATGTTCTGAAAGAGCTGCAAAACCTGGACCCGTACAAATCAGCTGGGCTAGACAATCTGGACCCTCTCTTTCTAAAATTATCTGCCGCCATTGTCGCAACCCCTATTACCAGTCTGTTCAAACTCTCTTTCATATCGTCTGAGATCCCTAACGATTGGAAAGCTGACACCATTCTGTATACATCTGGCCCTTCTTTGGACACTGTGTTAATTAACCTCCAAACGAGCTTTAATGCCATACAACACTCCTTCCGTGGTCTCCAACTGCTCTTAAACGCTAGTAAAACTAAATGCATGCTTTTCAACCGCTCGCTGCCCACACCCGCCCGCCCGACTAGCATCACTACTCTGGACGGTTCTGACTGAATATGTGGACAACTACAAATACCTAGGTGTCTGGCTAGACTGTAAACTCTCCTTCCAGACTCATATTAAACATCTTCAATCTAAAATTAAATCCAGAATCGACTTCCTATTTCACAACAAAGCCTCCACTCACACCGCCAAATATACCCTCGTAAAACTGACTATACTACCGATCCTCGACTTCGGTGATGTCATTTACAAAATAGCTTCCAATACTCTACTCAGCAAACTGGATGCAGTCTATCACAGTGCCATCCGTTTTGTCACCAAAGCCCCTTATACCACCGACCACTGTGACCTGTATGCTCTAGTCGGCTGGCCCTCGATACATATTCGTCGCCAGACCCACTGGCTCCAGGACATCTATAAGTCTATGCTAGGTAAAGCTACGCCTTATCTCAGCTCACTGGTCACGACAACACTCGCTCCAGCAGGTATATCTCACTGGTCATCCCCAAAGCCAACACCTCATTTGGCCGCCTTTCCTTCCAGTTCTCTGCTGCCAATGACTGGAACGAATTGCAAAAATCGCAGAAGCTGGAGACTTATATTTCCCTCAATAACTTTAAACATCAGATATCTGAGCAGCTAACCGATCGCTGCAGCTGTACATAGCACATCTGTAAATAGCCCACCCAATCTACCTACCTCATCCCCATATTGTTTTTATTTACTTTTCTGCTCTTTTGTACACCAGTATTTCTACTTGCACATCATCATCTGCTCATCAATCACTCCAGTGTTAATTTGCTAAACTCTAATTACTTCGCAACTATGGCCTATTTATTGCCTTACCTCCATTTGCACAAACTGTATATAGACTTTCTTTTTTTTCTATTGTGTTATTGACTATAAACTTGTTTAAAATTAAATAAATAAATATTTGAAGGGTACCTACTTAAGGACTTCACAACACATTCATAATCCATACAGTACACATTCATAGACAGCACATTACCTAAATATCTTCAGCATGCAATCTGACTGTTATAAGGCCATGAGTTTGAATCAGGTTCATTCTCTCAGGTAAGACTGTAGACCCCCCCCCCCACACATGTACAGTATGTGTTCATAAAATACCTTGAAGCCATAGGTTCTGTTCAAAGAACCGTAGCGAGGTGTCCCTGGGTTCTCACAGGTAGTACGGGTCGGTTCTGAGAGAAGAAGACAAAGGAGAAAGTTTGTATAATATTATCTTAGAGACCTTTAACTATGTACAGTATCTCTGGCTGGGGATGCAGCCTATGCAGGCACTTGAGACATACAGTCTGCCGTCCAAATGACACCCTATTCCCTTTATAATGCGCTAACTTTGACCAGGACCCATTGGACTTTGGTCAAAAGTAGTGCACTTTATAGGGAATAGGGTGTCATTTGGGACACAGATACAGTAACAGCTATAGTTCCCATAATGATTCAACATAGCTTACCGCAATCATACCCAGCCTAAAACAGAGGTGTATGTCATTGTGTGATTGCGTGTGTGTGTGTGTGTGTGTGTGTGTGCGCGTCAGTGTGAGTGCTTGAGAAATTAATTTCTCTCCATCATGAGTGTGTTTCTGTAAGTACAGCAGCTGCAGCAGTACTGTAACAAAACAACCAAACAGTAAGTGTCTTTAATATACTAGGCAGAATACCCAGTAGGGGGCAGTGTTGCTGCAGAGTTGCAGCAGCATCGGGCCCAGCTGTGTGGCTGTGTGGAGGGAAGCAGCATCATTAGGATGTAGAGGACATCCTCGGCCTGACGCATAGACCTGGATTCAATGCAGCCTCAGAAAATGACAGCAGCACACACCTCCACCACTGCCTGCCTAGCTAACCCACACAGCAACGTAACATAGCTAACACTATCGTGTCTGCCTCCTCTCTTCTGTATGAAAACGGAATCTTACAGAAATGCAGTCTGGGAAATTATTGTGCGAACGAAACATAATTAAGTGAAAACAATAGTTTGCGCCTGTCAAACGAGGCCTGTCTGTACAGAACCCGGTTTGGTTCAATTACATAAATACCGCCTCTCCCCACCCTCCCTCCCCACACTCAGACACACACACTCAGACTCAGTCACACATACAAATAACCCCCTCCCCTCCCTCTCCACTCCACACACTCACAGCAGGAACATCTCATCCCAAGCAATTCTCATCATCCTGAGAGGTCCGTCTTGGAATATATGGCATTTCATGAATACTACATATTTATGAAGACAGTATTTGTCCTATAATGTCTCTGTACCTTTGTGGATATTTGTACTCAAACAATATGTGTTGCATGTTGTGATGTGATAACATTATATGAGACTACTTTGTCATTGCCCTATCAGTTGCAGTCAAGATGATCTTAAGGTAAACTAACTGTATGTCATAAGAATACCTTTTCAATATGACAACAGTTAAAGGGGCAATCTGCATTTTGAACCAATAAAAAACAACAACTGCAGATTGCCCCTTTAACCATATTTTGACAAAGGACTACATAGCACTGTCATACCAGATGACATAAACAGTCATGGCATCTGATGAACAGCATACGACAGCAGAATTGACACACACAGCCATGTCACAAACAATGTTTAGATCAGCTAGTTAGCTATGTTGAAAACTAGTCCAAATATTTCCTTCTACATTTCAGCATATAGTCACATCTGTAGGCATATCAGTCACATCTGTAGGCATATCAGTCACATCTGTAGGCATATCAGTCACATCTGTAGGCATATCAGTCACATCTGTAGGCATATCAGTCACATCTGTAGGCATATCAGTCACATCTGTAGGCATATCAGTCACATCTGTAGGCATATCAGTCACATCTGTAGGCATATCAGTCACATCTGTAGGCATATCAGTCACATCTGTAGGCATATCAGTCTGATAATTGAGCCTCATTGATTTCAAGAGTCAAATAAGGGGTGCTTATATTTGTCTTGTTTAACCTGTACTGAGTATAGTGAAATGGAAATTGTGCATGTTTTTTGCATATCCCACTCCCCCTTAGACACCCTCGGAGAGTGGGGTCACAGCCAGGGATCAGTGACCCTGGAGGAATTAGTGTTAAGTGCCTTGCTCAAGGGCAGATTGACAGATTTCTTACCTCGTCGGCTCAGGGACTGGAATTAGCAACCTTCGGTCACTGGCCCAACTGTCTAACCACCAGCGCAATCCGGCGCCCATAAATCACAGCCACCATAATGAGCTATACTGTATTTAAACTCAGGCTACCCTCAATGTTCATTCCTGTAGTACAATACACGGTTGCCCAGTACTAAACAGATAACAATTGACTTGTTGCTAATGGTCTAATGATCCAGTGACAAAAGGGGCCTATGACTTGAATATTAAATTAGTGAAATAAAGCCAATTATCAGCTAGTCATATCGATGTGTGAAGGGTGTCTCCTGTAGGGACCTGGATGAGGTGCTTAATCAGATAAGGATTCAGGAGAAGTCTCACAGACACTAAATAGATAATTACAGCAGGTAAGTTAAAGATGCCAGGAAAGGGAGGACATCAAACATATACTATATGATATGAGTGACAACTAGGGTTGCAACATGCTAGTAACTTTCTCAAAATTCACTAGTTTTGGAAGATTTCTGGAATCAGGATGGAACAAGCAGGAAATCTGGGAATACTCCAACTAGTATTTCCAGAAAAACCTGGGAATTGTGGTAAAGCAAGCCTAGTGACAACAAAGCCCACGGGCTAGATTCCTGGACACAGATTAAGCCTACTCCTGGTCTAAAAAAGTCGAGGTTGTTGCCAATATATCCTTCAAACACCGGCTTCGAGAGCATTTTCACTTCATACAACGGGTAAATGGTAAATCATTTATGGGGTCATTTTGGAGTAACTTTCTCACTCATCATTATTCAAGATAATTATTCACAAGCTTGATGTAGTCATTGCATTCTATGCATATGGGACCAAATATTTAACTTTTTATTACTTTAATACACATGTAAGTGAATTTGTCCCAATACTTTAGGTCCCCTAAAATGGGGGGACTACAGTGCCTTGCGAAAGTATTCGGCCCCCTTGAACTTTGCGACCTTTTGCCACATTTCAGGCTTCAAACATAAAGATATAAAACTGTATTTTTTTCAAGAACAAGTGGGACACAATCATGAAGTGGAACGACATTTATTGGATATTTCAAACTTTTTTAACAAATCAAAAACTGAAAAATTGGGCGTGCAAAATTATTCAGCCCCCATAAGTTAATACTTTGTAGCGCCACCTTTTGCTGCGATTACAGCTGTAAGTCGCTTGGGGTATGTCTCTATCAGTTTTGCACATTGAGAGACTGAAATGTTTTCCCATTCCTCCTTGCAAAACAGCTCGAGCTCAGTGAGGTTGGATGGAGAGCATTTGTGATCAGCAGTTTTCAGTTCTTTCCACAGATTCTCGATTGGATTCAGGTCTGGACTTTGACTTGGCCATTCTAACACCTGGATATGTTTATTTTTGAACCATTCCATTGTAGATTTTGCTTTATGTTTTGGATCATTGTCTTGTTGGAACACAAATCTCCGTCCCAGTCTCAGGTCTTTTGCAGACTCCATCAGGTTTTCTTCCAGAATGGTCCTGTATTTGGCTCCATCCATCTTCCCATCAATTGTAACCATCTTCCCTGTCCCTGCTGAAGAAAAGCAGGCCCAAACCATGATGCTGCCACCACCATGTTTGACAGTGGGGATGGTGTGTTCAGGGTGATGAGCTGTGTTGCCTTTACGCCAAACATAACGTTTTGCATTGTTGCCAAAAAGTTCAATTTTGGTTTCATCTGACCAGAGCACCTTCTTCCACATGTTTGGTGTGTCTCCCAGGTGGCTTGTGGCAAACTTTAAACAACACTTTTTATGGATATCTTTAAGAAATGGCTTTCTTCTTGCCACTCTTCCATAAAAGCCAGATTTGTGCAATATACGACTGATTGTTGTCCTATGGACAGAGTCTCCCACCTCAGCTGTAGATCTCTGCAGTTCATCCAGAGTGATCATGGGCCTCTTGGCTGCATCTCTGATCAGTCTTCTCCTTGTATGAGCTGAAAGTTTAGAGGGACGGCCAGGTCTTGGTAGATTTGCAGTGGTCTGATACTCCTTCCATTTCAATATTATCGCTTGCACAGTGCTCCTTGGGATGTTTAAAGCTTGGGAAATCTTTTTGTATCCAAATCCGGCTTTAAACTTCTTCACAACAGTATCTCGGACCTGCCTGGTGTGTTCCTTGTTCTTCATGATGCTCTCTGCGCTTTTAACGGACCTCTGAGACTATCACAGTGCAGGTGCATTTATACAGAGACTTGACTACACACAGGTGGATTGTATTTATCATCATTAGTCATTTAGGTCAACATTGGATCATTCAGAGATCCTCACTGAACTTCTGGAGAGAGTTTGCTGCACTGAAAGTAAAGGGGCTGAATAATTTTGCACGCCCAATTTTTAAGTTTTTGATTTGTTAAAAAAGTTTGAAATATCCAATAAATGTCGTTCCACTTCATGATTGTGTCCCACTTGTTGTTGATTATTCACAAAAAAATACAGTTTTATATCTTTATGTTTGAAGCCTGAAATGTGGCAAAAGGTCGCAAAGTTCAAGGGGGCCGAATACTTTCACAAGGCACTATATGTACAAAAAGTGCTGTAATTAATAAACGGTTCACCCGATATGGATGGAAATACCCTCTTATAAAGCTGACAGTCCACACTTTAGCCTCATAGTCATTGTATCATTTCAAATCCAAAGTGCTGGAGAACAGAGCCCCAAAAAACTAAAATGGGTCACTGTCCCAATACTTTTGGAGCTCACTGTACATGCAGAAATACAGATATTAAAAGAAACAATTCTGAAAATCATCCTGCAATAGAGCATGCTGGGTAATATGATATATGGCTCTATGTAGATCCCTTCTTTGCCTTCCAAATAATCATCAAAGAAACATTTCTTCCAAAAAGGGTTCTTCAGGTCAAAAAATGGTTATTGGTAGGATCCTATCCCCTCACATAGAACTCTTTTGGAAAAAAAAATCTATGAGTATACGCTACAGCTAGAACTGAAACTACACAATGGTATCAGCCAGCTGTGAAGGCTAGGGCCAGGAGAATGTCACTAGTGTGCCCCTGATGTAACTGAATCCCCCTACAGCCATTCCTACACATTTCATATCTTGACAGGCTCCATTTTTCTCCCCCGTCAATACACTCTCTCCTCTCGGAGGGCACTAAAAGGAATGACCCTGCCTTTTCTGGAATACTCTTATCAATAAGAGATGTGTGTGGAGGTTAGGTCTGCAGCCATTATAGTGCACTACTTTGACAACGGCCCATAGGCTTCTGGTCAAAAGTAGTGCACTATATAGGGAATAATGTGCCATTTGGGACGTAGTCTTGGTATACCTCAGGTGGCCCAGTGTCAGAGGGAGGACATTGATTCCAGTTGTTTGACATAGTTAAATAGTTTACAAGCTGTGCTTTAAGGCACGCAAAGAACGCTAGAAATAGGAAACAGAGATGATGTACTCTAGAGGAATAAAGAGAGGGGCAGAAAGGTTATGGGTGTGTATATACACTGAGCATACAAAACATATTGAGTATAGCATATAAAAAATGCAGTAATGACGCTTTGGGGCCAAGTATCACACATAGGACAGATGTACACCGAGTTGTATATGCTGTGCGACCCTCACGCTTTGTGGGACACGGGCACACACACACAGTAGATGCTTACCTATACAGCGAGGCTGGAATCCGCTCCAGGAGCCGTCGGCCTGGCACATGCGTGTAGTGGAGCCCACCGGGAGATAGGGGGCGGTACAGCTGAACAACACCTCTGACTGGTAGATGAAGCTGCGTCCCTCTCTGGAGCCATAGGCAGGCACACCAGGGTCCCCACAGAACTTGGCTACAACAAAAGATCAAAAATAGGAGATCAAAATAAACATTTAAAAAAAAACACAGGAGCAGTGTTACCGGCTTCTCCCCCGGCGCGGTGTTGATTGAACTTCAGCAAGAAGAGAGCAGGAATTTGACCAGAAAAATCACACGAGTAAAGTCACTGGGTTTTGCCCCTGTGCGGGTTCGCTCCACCTGTCACAGTATCTCTTTGTATCTGCGATCCTGGCAGGTACCATGGGAGAAGAAGATGGAGTCTTACAGACCAGACAGACATGAATGACATCGACCCTCAAAGGGCTCAAAGCGGTCGTTGAGTGCTGACCATCTGTGGCTGTCCAGCAAACACTTGGTCCGTCCAGAAAGAATCCATAATTGATGTTGACGTCATGCTTGGCTGATACATTATAAATGTGCCAAGCAAGACTCCCTCTCTTACTGTCTGGGTACTAGGAGGACTACAAACTTGACTTTTTCTTGATGAATAATAGATACACTGTCAAGATATAAAAAAGAGAGGAAGAGGAAGAGAGAGCAGAGAGGGGTTTTGAGAGACCAGAGAGAGTAGACAGAGATGTAAAGAGAAGAAGAAGAAGTAGAAGAAGAGGAGGAAGAAGAGGAAGAATACAAATAAAAGTGTGCTCCCTGCAAGTTTACAAAGTCACAGGCAGCCATACTTTATTTCATTCCCATAGCTGCTGCTGCACGTTGCTTCAGCGTTCTGAAGGGTGGGGTATTAGAACTACCTTGATGATTTACTGACCCTTTAACATGCTCTCCTCTTCACCCCTCCAGCCCTCTACATCCTCCTCCCCTTCACCCCTCCAGCCCTCTACATCCTCCTCCCCTCCAGCCCTCTACATCCTCCTCCCCTTCACCCCTCTAGCCCTCTACATCCTCCTCCCCTTCAACCCTCTACATCCTCCTCCCCTTCACCCCTCCAGCCCTCTACATCCTCCACCCCTCCAGCCCTCTACATCCTCCTCCCCTTCACCCCTCCAGCCCTCTACATCCTCCTCCCCTTCACCCCTCCAGCCCTCTACATCCTCCTCCCCTTCACCCCTCCAGCCCTCTACATCCTCCTCCCCTTCACCCCTCCAGCCCTCTATATCCTCCTCCCCTTCACCCCTCCAGCCCTCTACATCCTCCTCCCTTCACCCCTCCAGCCCTCTACATCCTCCTCCCCTTCACCCCTCCAGCCCTCTACATCCTCCTCCCCTTCACCCCTCCAGCCCTCTACATCCTCCTCCCCTTCACCCCTCCAGCCCTCTACATCCTCCTCCCCTTCACCCCTCCAGCCCTCTACATCCTCCTCCCCTTCACCCCTCCAGCCCTCTATATCCTCCTCCCCTTCACCCCTCCAGCCCTCTACATCCTCCTCCCTTCACCCCTCCAGCCCTCTACATCCTCCTCCCCTTCACCCCTCCAGCCCTCTACATCCTCCTCCCCTTCACCCCTCCAGCCCTCTACATCCTCCTCCCCTTCACCCCTCCAGCCCTCTACATCCTCCTCCCCTTCACCCCTCCAGCCCTCTACATCCTCCTCCCCTTCAACCCTCCAGCCCTCTACATCCTCCTCCCCTTCACACCTCCAGCCCTCTACATCCTCCTCCCCTTCACCCCTCCAGCCCTCTACATCCTCCTCCCCTTCACCCCTCCAGTCCTCTACATCACCCCTTCAACCCTCCAGCCCTCTATATCCTCCTCCCCTTCAACCCTCCAGTCCTCTACATCCTCCTCCCCTTCACCCCTCCAGCCCTCTATATCCTCCTCCCCTTCAACCCTCCAGTCCTCTACACCCTCCAGCCCTCTAGATCCTCCTCCCCTTCCCCCCCTCCAGCCCTCGTACCCTCTACTTCCTCCTCCCCTTCACCCCCTCCACATCCTCCTCCCCTTCACCCACTCCACCCCTCCTACCCTCTACACCCTCCACCCCTTCCCCCCCTCCAACCCTCTACATCCTCCTCCCCTTCACCCCTCCACCCCTCTACATCCTCCTCCTCCTCACCCCCTCGACCCCTCCTCCGATTCTCGTTTGAAGCCCTGTCTGATGACCCACTGGGGCAGGCAGATAAGAACTCATTAATTATGTACAGATTACTAATGATTACCCCCTCCGCTCTTCACTCTGTCATACGGAGACTGACAGATGGGTTGGCAGAGGCTGAGAGACATGTAGGTAAACTAAACATGAAGGCGAGTGGGTGAATTATGATTCCCTGGGTGTCTTTCTGTATAGAACATTCTCCAGGTGTAGAATTGATGGTTGGGTCTTCTGATGTTCAAATGTACTTTCCAAGGTCTCTGAGTTATGAACTTATAGGTGAATTATGATTCTCTGGCTTGTTGTATGCTAGAGACCGAATCCTCAATAGGTGTAGGAAAGATGGTTGAATCCTCTGATGTTCAAATATGTCTTCTAAGGTTTCTGAGTCTGAGAGAAAAAAACAGTGGCATCGAAGTTAATTCCCCTGCATTATTTATAATTCCCTCTAACAACGGGACTGAAGCCTTGTCTCAGCAAGACTGGAACTTTTTTAAACAAAGGCTTTTCACAAATCCGTGATTGTAAACGCAGCAGACATTGTAACTTTTGAGCAGAGTTCCAAGGAGATGGCACTGGTTTGAGAAAATCTGCCAAAAATATATAACCACCACTTGTTCTCCCTTCAGTTCTGTGTACGTGTGTGTGTGCATGTGTGTGTGTGATTGTATGTGTGTGGTTGTGTGTGTGCATGAGCGCGCGTTAGTGTGTGTATGGACGTTTTGAATTGTGTATGAGGGGGATTGCTATATGTGTGTGTGCACGTGCGTCTTGCTCATACGTTTTGGGATGATTCAGCAGCTGTCCACTTGTCTGTCATTGGGCATAGCTGCTCATCATGGTGGAATCCCTCCACTTCTTGCCTCCCATCACCTGCCCTTTAACAGGAGGCCTCTGCTTGTCTTTTCAATTCAATACCATGTTATCTGCAGTACATCACAGTTCCCCTTCATTTTGGGTCAAATCAAAGTGATGGAGAATCGAGGGGCATTAATGCCCAAACGATTGAGGGTGACTGATGTCCCTACAACAGGGGGAAGTTCGTCAGACCAGACCAAGGACCTTATGAATGGCCGCTTCCACCTCTAACTCAGCTGTCAGTCAACCAACCAATGACACCAAGAACATTGGGATATGTTTTTGTTCCTCTACAGTGGAGAGCAAGGTGACAGTGTAGCATTCATTCTGAAGCCATTTGTTTCAAATGCAGTGTCGGATACCAGATCACCTGCTTGAACGGAAAAACACAGAACTATAATCCAACAGAGACACAACCTTATTCAGTTGCACTTTAGTGTGCATTGCTGACTTAACAGGGTAACAAATTAAATCAAACTTTATTTGTCACATGCGCCAAATACAACAGGTACAGTGAAATGCTTATTTACAAGCCCTTAACCAACAGAGCAGTTCAAGAAGAGTTAAGAAAATATTTACCAAGTAGGCTAAAATAAAAAGTAATAATAAAAAGTAACTTAAGAAGAATAACGAGGCTATACACAGGGGGCACCGGAACCGAGTCAGAGTGCGAGTCAGTGTGCGGGGGTACAGGTTAGTTGAGGTAATTTGTACATGAAGGTGGTGGTGAAGTGACTATGCATAGATAATAAACAACGAGTAGCAGCAGTGTTTGGTGGCGATTATATTAATTGTTCAGCAGTCTTATGGCTTGGAAGCTGTTGAGGAGCCTTTTGGTCCTAGACTTGGCGCTCCAGTACCGCTTGCCGTGCGGTAGCAGTGAAAACAGTCTATAACTTGGGTGACTGGAGTCTCTGACAATTTTATGGGCTTTCTCCTGACACCACCTATTGTACAGGTCCTGGATGGCAGGAAACTTGGCCCCAGTGATGCACTGGGCCGTTCGCAAAACCCTCTGTAGCGCCTTACGGTCAGATGCCCAGCAGTTGCCATACAAGGCAGTGATGCAACTGCCAGGATGCTCTTTTCAGTCTCCTGAGGGGGAAAAGGTTTTGTCGTGCCCTCTTCACGACTGTCTTGGTATTTTTGGACCATGATAGTTCGTTGGTGATGTGGACACCAAGGAACTTGAAACTCTCGACCTGCTCCACTACAGCCCCGTCGATGTTAATGGGGGCCTGTTCGGCCCGCCTTTTCCTGTATTCCACAATCAGCTCCTTCGTCTTGCTCATATTAAGGGGGAGGTTGTTGTCCTGGCACCACACTGCCAGTTCTCTGACGTCCTCCCTATAGGCCGTCTCATCGTTGTCGGTGATCAGCCCTTAAACTGTTGTGTCATCAGCAAACTTAATGATGGTGTTGGAGACGTGTTTGGCCACACAGTCGTAGGTGAACAGGGAATACAGGAGGGGACAAAGTACACACTCCTGAGGGGCCCCAGTGTTAAGGATCAGCATGGCAGTGTGGCAGTGCGGGGGCACCGGTGTCATGTAATTAAGGTAATTATGTACATGCATGAAGGGTTATTAAAGTGACTATGCATAGATAATTATAGAGAGTAGCAGCAGCGTGGAGGGGGGTGCAAATAGTCCGGGTAGCCATTTGATTAGATGTTCAGGAGTCTTATGGCTTGGGGATAGAAGCTGTTCAGAAGCCTCTTGGACCTAGATTTGGCACTCCAGTACTGCTTGCCGTGCGGTAGCAGAGAGAACAGTCTATGACTAGGGTGCCTGAAGTCTTTGACAATTTTTAGGGCCTTCCTCTGACACCGCCTGGAATAGAGGTCCTGGATGGCAGGCAGCTTGGCCCCAGTGACATGCTGGGCCGTACGCACTACCCTCTGTAGGGCCTTGCGGTCGGAGGCCGAGCAGTTGCCATACCAGGCAGTGATGCAACCCGTCAGGATGCTCTTGATGGTGCAGCTGTAAAAACTTTTGAGGATCTGAGAACTCATGACACATCTTTTCAGTCTCCTGGGGGGGAAAAGGTTTTCTCGTGCCCTCTTCACGACTGTCTTGGTGTACTTGGATCATGTTAGTTTTTTGGTGAGATGGACGCCAAGGAACTTGAAGCTGTCAACCTTCTCCACTACAGCCCTGTCGATGAGAATGGGGGCATGCTCGATCCTCCTTTTCCTGTAGTCCACAATCAAAAAAACTGTTGAGGGAGAGGTTGTTGTCCTTGCACCACACGGTCAGGTCTCTGACCTCCTCCCTATAGGCTGTCTCATTGTTGTCGGTGATCAGGCCTACCACTGTTGTCTCATCAGCAAACGTAATGATGGTGTTGGAGTTGTGCCTGGCTGTGCAGTCATGAGTGAACAGGGAGTACAGGAGGGCACTGAGCACGCACCCCTGAGGGGCCCCCGTGTTGAGGATCAGAATGCCGGATGTGTTGTTACCTACCCTTACCACCTGGGGGCGGCCCGTCAGGAAGTCCAGTATCCAGATGCAAAGTGAGGTGTATAGTCCCAGGGTCCTTAGCATAGTGATGAGCTTTGAGGGCACTATGGTGTTGAACGCTGAGCTGTAGTTAATGAATAACATTCTCACATAGGTGTTCCTTTTGTCCAGGTGGGAAAGAACCGTGTGGAGTGTAATAGAGATTGCATCATCTGTGGATCTGTTGGGGCGGTATGCAAATTGAGTGGGTCTAGGGTTTCTGGGATAATGGTGTTAATGTGAGCCATGACCAGCCTTTCAAAGCATTTCATGGCTACAGACATGAGTGGTAAGGGTCGGTAGTCATTTAGGCAGGTTACCTTGGTGGTCTTGGGTGTTCTTGGAGGTCTGATTGACCTCTGGCTTGACCTCTGGCTTGTGTGTCACTGGGCAGCTCTTGGCTGTGCTTTTCTTTGTAGTCTGTAATAGTTTGCAAGCCCTGCCACATCCGACGAGTGTCGGAGCCATTGTAGTAAGATTCGATCTGTCCTGCATTGACGCTTTGCCTGTGTGATGGTTCATCGGAGGGCATAGCGGGATTTCTTATACGTTTCTGGTTTAGAGTCCCGCTCCTTGAAAGCAGCAGCTCTACCCTTTAGCTCAGTGCAAATGTTGCCTGTAATCCATGGCTTCTGGTTGGGGTATGTACGTACAGTCACTGTGGGGATGATGTCCTCGATGAACTTATTGATAAAGCCAGTGACTGATGTGGTGTACTCCTCAATGCCATCGGAAGAACTCCGGAACATATTCCAGTCTGTGATAGCAAAACAGTCCTGTAGTTTAGCATCTGCTTCATCTGACCACTTTTTTTATAGACCAGGTTACTGGTGCTTCCTGCTTTAATTTTTGCTTGTAAGCAGGAATCAGAAGTTATGGTCAGATTTGCCAAATGGAGGGCGAGGGAGAGCTTTGTACACGTTTCTGTGTGTGGAGTAGAGGTGGGCTAGAATTTTTTTCCCTCTGGTTGCAGATTTAACATGCTGATAGAAATTTGGTAAACTGATTTAAGTTCCCCTGCATTAAAATCCCTGGCCACTCGGAGCACCGTCTTTAGATGAGCTTTATCCTGTTTGCTTATGGCGGAATACAGCTAATTTAGTGTGGTTTTAGTGCCAGCCTCGCTCTGTGGTGATATGTAGACAGCTATGAAAAATACAGATGAAAACTTTCTAGTTAGATAGTGTGGTCTACAGCTTATCATGAGTTACTCTACTTCAGGCGAGTAAAACCTTGAGACTTCCTTAGATATCATGCACCAGCTGTTTTTTACATAAATGCATAGGCCCACCCCATGTCTTAACAGAGGCTGCTGTTCTGTCTTTCAGATAGAGTGTATAATCCACCAGCTCTATGTTCTTAATGTCGTCGTTCAGCTACGACTCAGTGAAACATAAGATATTACAGTTTTTAATGTCCCGTTTGTAGGATATACGTGCTTTCAGTTCGTCCCATTTATTTCCCAGCGCTAGAACGTTAGCTATCACAACAGAAGGCAAAGGCAGGTTAGCCACTTGTCACCTGATCTTCGCAAGGCACCCTGATCTTTTGCCTCGAAATCTCAGTTTCTTACTCCAGCGAATCACGGGGCAGCAACATTGTGTACATAAGAAGTTACGAACAACGCAAAAAAACTAAAACAAAATAGCATGATTGGTTGAGAGCCGGTAAGATGGCAGCCCTACCCTCCGGCACCATCAAAAAACAACAGGGAAATAACGCACTAACAACAGGGATATAACACTGTAACAAGAGGGAAATAACAGGGTAACGACAGGGAAATAACAGAAACAAGAGGGAAATAACACGGTAACAACAGGGAAATAACACGGTAACAACAGGGATATAACACACTAACAACAGGGATATAACACTGTAACAAGAGGGAAATAACAGGGTAACGACAGGGAAATAACAGAAACAAGAGGGAAATAACACGGTAACAACAGGGAAATAACACAGTAATAAGATAGAAATATCAGGAATCAATAGGGAAAGAAGACAGTAACAACAGGGAAATAACATGGTAACAACAGGGATATAACACTGTAACAAGAGGGAAATAACACGGTAACAACAGGGATATAACACTGTAACAAGAGGGAAATAACAGGGTAACGACAGGGAAATAACAGAAACAATAGGGAAATAACACGGTAACAACAGGGAAATAACACAGTAATAAGATATAAATATCAGGAATCAATAGGGAAAGAAGACAGTAACAACAGGGAAATAACATGGTAACAACAGGGATATAACACACTAACAACAGGGATATAACACTGTAACAACAGGGAAATAACACGGTAACAACAGGGAAATAACACGGTAACAACAGGGATATAACACTGTAACAAGAGGGAAATAACACGGTAACAAGAGGGAAATAACACGGTAACAACAGGGAAATAACACGGTAACAACAGGGAAATAACACGGTTATAAGATAGAAATATCAGGAATCAACAGGGAAAGAAGACAGTAACAACAGGGAAATAACACGGCAACTAATAAAATGTTATTGTCACATGCACATGGTTAGCAGATGTTAATGCGAGTGTAGCGAAATGCTTGTGCTTCTAGTTCCGACAGTGCAGTAATATCTAACAAGAAATCTAACAATTCCCCAACAACTACCTAATACACACAAATCTAAAGGGGTGAATAAGAATATGTACAGTGCCTTGCGAAAGTATTCGGCCCCCTTGAACTTTGCGACCTTTTGCCACATTTCAGGCTTCAAACATAAAGATATAAAACTGTATTTTTTGTGAAGAATCAACAACAAGTGGGACACAATCATGAAGTGGAACGACATTTATTGGATATTTCAAACTTTTTTAACAAATCAAAAACTGAAAAATTGGGCGTGCAAAATTATTCAGCCCCTTTACTTTCAGTGCAGCAAACTCTCTCCAGAAGTTCAGTGAGGATCTCTGAATGATCAAATGTTGACCTAAATGACTAATGATGATAAATACAATCCACCTGTGTGTAATCAAGTCTCCGTATAAATGCACCTGCACTGTGATAGTCTCAGAGGTCCGTCAAAAGCGCAGAGAGCATCATGAAGAACAAGGAACACACCAGGCAGGTCCGAGATGCTGTTGTGAAGAAGTTTAAAGCTGGATTTGGATACAAAAAGATTTCCCAAGCTTTAAACATCCCAAGGAGCACTGTGCAAGCGATAATATTGAAATGAAAGGAGTATCAGACCACTGCAAATCTACCAAGACCTGGCCGTCCCTCTAAACTTTCAGCTCATACAAGGAGAAGACTGATCAGAGATGCAGCCAAGAGGCCCATGATCACTCTGGATGAACTGCAGAGATCTACAGCTGAGGTGGGAG
Source organism: Oncorhynchus clarkii lewisi (assembly GCF_045791955.1). Taxonomy (NCBI): domain Eukaryota; kingdom Metazoa; phylum Chordata; class Actinopteri; order Salmoniformes; family Salmonidae; genus Oncorhynchus; species Oncorhynchus clarkii. The sequence goes on from NC_092178.1 coordinate 18,815,775, forward strand.
ACTCTGTCCATAGGACAACAATCAGTCGTATATTGCACAAATCTGGCCTTTATGGAAGAGTGGCAAGAAGAAAGCCATTTCTTAAAGATATCCATAAAAAGTGTCATTTAAAGTTTGCCACAAGCCACCTGGGAGACACACCGAACATGTGGAAGAAGGTGCTCTGGTCAGATGAAACCAAAATTGAACTTTTTGGCAACAATGCAAAACGTTATGTTTGGCGTAAAAGCAACACACCATCCCCACTGTCAAACATGGTGGCAGCATCATGGTTTGGGCCTGCTTTTCTTCAGCAGGGACAGGGAAGATGGTTACAATTGATGGGAAGATGGATGGAGCCAAATACAGGACCATTCTGGAAGAAAACCTGATGGAGTCTGCAAAAGACCTGAGACTGGGACGGAGATTTGTCTTCCAACATGACAATGATCCAAAACATAAAGCAAAATCTACAATGGAATGGTTCAAAAATAAACATGTCCAGGTGTTTGAATGGCCAAGTCAAAGTCCAGACCTGAATCCAATCGAGAATCTGTGGAAAGAACTGAAAACTGCTGTTCACAAATGCTCTCCATCCAACCTCACTGAGCTCGAGCTGTTTTGCAAGGAGGAATGGGAAAAAAATTCAGTCTCTCGATGTGCAAAACTGATAGAGACATACCCCAAGCGACTTACAGCTGTAATCGCAGCAAAAGGTGGCGCTACAAAGTATTAACTTAAGTAAAGGGGCTGAATAATTTTGCACGCCCAATTTTTCAGTTTTTGATTTGTTAAAAAAGTTTGAAATATCCAATAAATGTCGTTCCACTTCATGATTGTGTCCCACTTGTTGTTGATTCTTCACAAAAAAATACAGTTTTATATCTTTATGTTTGAAGCCTGAAATGTGGCAAAAGGTCGCAAAGTTCAAGGGGGCCAAATACTTTCGCAAGGCACTGTACATATAAATATATGGATGAGCGATGGCTGAGCGGCAAGGTGCAGTAGATGGTATAAGGTACAGTATATACATATGAGGGAGTTGCAGTTGCGGTTGAGGGCGGTGCAGTTGCCGTACCATGCTGTGATACTAATAAAAGTTTAGCAGGGTTTTAACTGACAACACAAATTTCTTCAGCTTCCTAAGGTTGAAGAGGCGCTGTTGTGCCTTCTTCACCACACTGTCTGTGTGGGTGGACTATTTCAGTTTGTCTGTGATATGTACACAGAGGAACTTAAAAACACTTATCCACTGCTGTCCCTTTGATGTGGATAAGGGGGTGCTCCCTCTGCTGTTTCCTGAAGTCCATGAGTTTTGTTGACGTTAAGTGAGAGGTTGTTTTCCTGACACCACACTCCGAGTGCCCTCACTTCCTCCCTGTAGGCTGTCTCGTTGTTGGTAATCAAGCCCACTACTGTTGTGTCGTCTGCAAACTTCATGATTGAGTTGGAGGCGTGCATGGCCACGCAGTCGTGGGTGAACAGGGAGTACAGGGGGCTGAGCACGCACACCCTTGTGGGGCCCCAGTGTTGAGGGTCAGCGAAGTGGAGATGTTGATTCCTACTTTCACCACCTGGGAGCAGCACGTCAGAAAGTCCAGGACCCAATTGCGCAGGGCGGGGTTGAGACCCAGGGCCTCCAGCTTGATGATGAGCTTGGAGGATACTATGGTGTTGAATGCTGAGCTGTAGTCAATGAACAGCATTCTTACATAGGTATTCCTCTTGTCCAGATGGGATAGGGCAGTGTGCAGTGTGATGGCGATTGCATCATCTGTGGACCTGTTGGCGCGGTATGCAAACTGAAGTGGGTCAAGGGTGGCCGGTAAGTTGGAAGTGATAAAATCCTTGACTATTCTCGCAAAGCACTTCATGATGACAAAAATGATAGTCATTTAGTTCAGTTACCTTAGCCTTCTTGGGTATAGGAACAATGTTGGCCATCTTGAAGCATGTGGGGACAGCAGACTGGGATAACGATTGATTGAATGTGTCCGTATACACACCAGCCAGCTGGTCTGCGCATGCTCTGAGGACGCCGTCTGGGCCAGCAGCCCTGCGAGGGTTTAAATGTCTTACTCATGTCGGCCATGGAGAAGGAAAGGGGCGCAGTCCTTGTTAGCGGGAAATAATGCGTTAACAACAGGAAAATAACACAGTAACAACAGGGAAATAACACAGTAACAACAGGGAAATAACACAGTAACAACAGGGAAATAACACAGTAACAGCAGGGAAATAACATGAAGCAACAGGGTAATAACATGGTAACAACAGGGAAATAACATGAAACAACATGGAAATAACAAGAAACAAGAGGGCAATAGCACAGTATCACAGGGAAATAACACAGTAACAACAGGGAAATAACATGAAACAACATGGAAATAACAAGAACAAGAGGGCAATAACACAGTAACAACATGGCAATAACACAGTAACAACAGGGAAATAACACAGTAACAACAGGGAAATAACACAGTAACAACAGGGAAATAACATGAAGCAACAGGGAAATAACATGGTAACATGGAAATAACATGAAACAACATGGAAATAACAAGAAACAAGAGGGCAATAACACAGTAACAACAGGGAAATAACACAGTAACAACAGGGAAATAACACAGTAACAACAGGGAAATAACATGAAGCAACAGGGAAATAACATGGTAACAACAGGGAAATAACACAGCAACAACAGGGAAATAACACAGTAACAACAGGGAAATAACAGGGAAATAACACAGTAACACCAGGGAAATAACACAGCAACAACAGGGAAATAACACAGTAACAACAGGGAAATAACAGGAAAATAACACAGTAACAACAGTGAAATAACACAGCAACAACAGGGAAATAACACGGTAACAACAGGGAAATAACACAGCAACAACAGGGAAATAACACAGCAACAACAGGGAAATAACACAGTAACAACAGGGAAATAACACAGTAACAACAGGGAAATAACACAGTAACAACAGGGACATAACACTGTAACAACAGGGACATAACACTGTAACAACAGGGAAATAACACTGTAACAACAGGGAAATAACACTGTAACACCAGGGAAATAACACAGTAACACCAGGGAAATAACACAGTAACAACAGGGAAATAACACAGTAACAACAGGGAAATAACACTGTAACACCAGGGAAATAATACAGTAACACCAGGGAAATAACACAGCAACAACAGGGAAATAACACAGTAACACCAGGGAAATAACACAGCAACAACAGGGAAATAACACAGTAACACCAGGGAAATAACACAGTAACAACAGGGAAATAACACAGTAACAACAGGGAAATAACACAGCAACACCAGGGAAATAACACAGTAACAACAGGGAAATAACACAGCAACAACAGGGAAATAACACAGTAACAACAGGGAAATAACACAGCAACAACAGGGAAATAACACAGCAACAACAGGGAAATAACATGGTAACGACAGCAAATGAACAGGAAACAAAAAGGTAACAACACGGTAATCAACTGTTCATAGTTTGTATGAATCTGCTGAGAAAAGGTGACATAGCATTGAATACTTTCTACATAACTTGTGCTTATTACCTGCTATTTATAGTTCTTAATAAAGTACAAAGTACCCTTTGTTCTAACCTTTTCTAATAAAGTTTAGGCTATTGGTTTTAAAATCAAATCACCACTAAAAGTCACTGACTATTTATGGAGTCATAGAACTATAGATACTGTGGACATATTTGCCAAACTGAAACAAGGAAACAAGTACATGAAGAATGCGACAAAATGTCAATTTCACAGGTACACTGAGTGTTAGTACTACTGCAGAGAGTGTGAAGTTGCATCGATGTGCGAGAGAGTGGAAAACACCACGAGAGGGAGAGGGAGGAGAGAGCGAGAGCAAGAGAGAGCAAGAGAGCAAGAGAGAGAGCGAGAGAGCAAGAGAGAGCAAGAGAGAGAAAGAGAGAGAAAGAGAGAGAGAAAGCGAGAGAAAAAGAGAGCGAGAGAGAGCGAGAGATAGCAAGAGAGAGAGCGAGAGAGCAACAGAGCAAGAGAGAGAAAGAGAGAGAGAAAGAGAGAGAGAAAGAGAGAGAAAAAAAGAGCGAGAGAGAGCGAGAGATAGCAAGAGAGAGCGAGAGAGACATCAAAAGAGAGAGAGCGAGAGAGAGAAAGAGAGAGCGAGAGAGGAGCACAAAATAACAGAAAACAAAAGAACAGGAGAGAAGAGGAGAGGAGAGGTGCGTGCTACTCACGTAGGCACTGAGGCACCATTCCGTTCCAGGTGCCGTTGCCCACGCAGGTGAGGATGGCAGGGAAGGACAGCTCGTACCCGGGGGAGCAGCTGTAGCTCACGCTAGTGCCCCACTCAAAGTCTGTGCCCTCCAGGACCCCATTGGAGATGGCAGAGGGTGCCGCGCAGGTCACCGCTATGGGGGGAGAGGAGAGGGAGAGAGGGGTGAGAAAGAGGAAAGAGGGTGGGTGTAGTTGGATAGAGGACAGGGATAGGGAGGATGAGAGAGAGGGGAGGGAGGACAGAAAGGCAAAGGGGAGAGGGAGTTTACTCTCTGTGTAATACTGTAGTTAATGCTGAATTACTCTCTTACTTAACCCTCATTATCCCTGTAAGGAATCTCATGAATCAATTAGGGATGAATTATACTTTACCATTCCATTCATGGCATTAAAGCAAACAGTGAACACACAGGAAACCTTTGGAAAAGGGCCACAGCCAGGCTAACAACTAAAACAACACATTCTCAACAACAAAATCTTAGGAAATTAGGTCTAAGGAGTATTTGTGGCTGTGCGAAGCATGACAATGTAGTATAGCTATATAATGTCACCCTTAGTGGACATTTACTGCCAGCTGTCTAACTGAAACAGAACTAATGCTTTTCTCTCAGACCACTAGCCTCCGGGTGTCATGACGACTGCATCCCCAATAGCTACGGAGTGCACTATATAGGGAATAGAGTTCCATTTGGGGTGCAGCCAATGACTGTCTAAACAAACATGAAAGTGTTGGGGGGGCGACGTCAGGGAGGTAGAGAAAGTCAAAGGGACTGTTTGTTTGTCTGAGAGCTGCCTGGGAGTCTCGCTGCGCCCCAGCCTACGCCACGCTTGAGTGGGTGAGAGGGATAGGCTGGATGACTCATGTTGCACTCTGTAGAGTGAGTCTCTCTCTCTCCCATGTCTGTTATTCACACTGACTTCTGCCAACCACTATGTGGAGACAGGTATACTCCTCTCACTGAATTAGAGTAACAGCAGATAAGGCTTTCCAGAACACTGTGGGCAGAAATATATTTTCCAGCAGACTGTACAATAAACTCCTCTCACCGAATAGCAGTAAGATAGGCTTTCCAAAATAGTGCACCATGGATACTGCTCTCACTGGATAACAGGAATAGCACTGTAGGTAAGCGTTTGAGCAGAAACAGCACGAGTGGGATATGCAGAGTTCAGAGAGGGGTAATCCAAGAGAATTAGGATTCTATTTTGATGGGGGAAATCTCAGTGTTTGTAGATTACTGGCTAGGCTTGGTGGGTTTTGGGCCGGGGTGCGGGAGGTGGGGGGGGGTTGATATCTTGAAGGATGTGGGAGCTGCCATATAGTTACAAGACAAATTGGTGGTAGGTTTAAAGCAACGTTGTAAAATTGCAGGGGGAGACTTTGGTTGTGTCCAAAATGGTACGCTATTCCCTATATAGTGCACTACTTTTCACCAGAGCCCATTGGTACCCTATTCCTTATATAGTGCACTACTTTTCACCAGAGCCCTTTGGTACACTATTCCCTATATAGTGCACTACTTTTCACCAGAGCCCATTGGTACACTATTCCCTATATAGTGCACTACTTTTCACCAGAACCCTTTGACTGAGAGGGTAGTGATTCCCTCCCAATTAATCAGCTGACTATAAAAACAAACACATTTGTCAAGCCCATTGCCTGTGCTTATTGTCATCTATGTGCTCCGGTAATAAAAGCCATAAACGTGTAATAAGTTCCCAAATGTTCTATTAATATTCTGAATTAGTATTGGACATGCTTGGTGGCTCGTCCATTGAGAGTAGACCAGCTTGCCTTGTACTAAGCTAATGAATAATATGTTTATGCAGTGGTTTCACAGCTGCTCTGACAGCTCCTGCATTTCACAGGCGCAGAACACAAATATTCTCACATACTTATACAGTACATGTATACACACACACAAGCACACACACAAGCACACACACACACACACACACACACACACACACACACACACACACACACACACACACACACACACACACACACACACACACACACACACACACACACACACACACACACACACACACACACACACACACATCAGTTTGTTAAAAGCCAATGTCAGACTTTCACCCAGCCATTTCCATTTTCAGTTTGCTTCCCGACACTTTAACATCCATATTCATAGATCCAACTGTGCATCATAAGAATGCACTGCACCAAGATATCACTCTGCAGCTGTTACATATGTATGTACAACACACTCTCTCACAGAGCCAAGAGATTCAACTCTAACCTGTTCAAATGGATGGCCATATCTGTGTTAATTGTAATTTGTCCAAGATAACGGTAATACAAAGCAGCATTTTATGCAAGTTGAGAAAGCTTTTTTTATGAAGAAGAGAAACCTTTTCTGCCTTGCATATAGTGTCAACAACAACAAGACAGGATATTACAATAACAAACCAAAGCACAATGCTGTCCTGTATTTAAACTCTTCCTCTGTGACTGCTAGCAGGACACAAAGACATCTAGGCTGCTGTTGCTCAGGCAACCAGTGTGGGAAGGGAACCAGCAGGTGTTTAGTGTTACTGTGAATAAGCTATACCAACCTGTATTGAAACTCTGGGACAATGCCAACCTTGATTATTTCCTCCCTGAGACTGGGAGTCATTGAACTATATTCTAAGGTGTAGATACACATATTCCAACACTCAAATTGAAGTATCAAAATAAACAAACCGAAAGCTAAAAGTAGTACCCTCTAAAGGGCCCTGTCTTTGAAGGATGTCATGATGCCAGAATGTTATTAAGATATGTTCCACAGAGCATTATGGGTAATGAAGTACATCATGCTACACATGTGTTGCTAGGCCTCACCTTTGCAGGATGCCATGATGCCACTCCAGGTACCGTTGGAGGTGCAGGTGCGCACGGGTGAGCTGTCAGCCTCCATGGTGTATCCTGGCGCACACAGGAAGGTGATGTTCTGACCAATAGCAAAGTCCTCTCCATACCTCATCCCATTGGCTGGAACCCCAGGGTCACCACAATTTATCACTGTGATGGAAAGAAAGAAAGAAAGAAAGAAAGAAAGAAAGAAAGAAAGAAAGAAAGAAAGAAAGAAAGAAAGAAAAAGGAGAAAAAAAGAGAAAGAAACTAACGAGTGACACAGAGTACCTGGTTGCAGCAAACAAGCACATAACAAAAAAGATACATACCCAGTAAGACACTTTACTCTGTAACAAACCATTATGTTTTTTGGCTCTTTTGTGCTATAGATGGTGATATCTATGACGGCGGTCGAAGTGCGATTTAGGCCCCATTGTTGGTCCGGTGTGAGATATGAATCGGGCTGTGACAACAATCGGCGGGGAACCTAATCCACAAATCATCTGAAACTACCCATGTATGCAGCCAGCAACAGATATCTCCACTGAGGAGATACCACCTCGCCTCTTTAATTCACAATGATAGATCTCACTATCACAGGAGAAAATCAATAGCTGTAAGCAGGGGAAGCTGTGTTCTCATACAGGGGTCTCCTGGGTTTAACTTCCATAATCAATTCTGTCGATCTTTTACAACTATCACTCCCTTCTGTTCTATGGATGAACAAACAGGGGCGGGATAGGGAGGAAAGCGGAGAGCAGAAAATAGAACGCTGCATGTTTCCAGAGTCTACCTGGGAATTCAGATGAAAAGGTCAAATAAACACATTAGTACTTCTGTACTCCCATGTGACTCACAACAAACCCCAAAAGTACTTTCCATATTTATTTTTTCATTTTGGAAAAAAAGTTCCCCCCCTATTGATTTATGTATCAATTCCGGAATCACAGTTTTCCATACATTTTGTGTCTTTTGTGGAAAAACGTGTGAATGATGCTTCAGAATCAATCATCGGAGGCGTTAGCTTGTAAAACTGTCTTGGTGGAGTGAACAATGGCTCGACCAAAATGCTAATACGACTCCACCCCCGGATAGCAACCATGCATCACCCTTCTCAGCCTGCTCACTAAACACATGTAAAGACGCATCAATCATTCCTACTTTAACATGCCACAGGTAAGGGATGCTTCCCCAAATAGCACCCTGTTCCCTATATATAATACTTTTGATCAAAGCACTATGACTATAGGGAATAGGGTGCCATTTTGGGACGTAAACCAAGGTCTCTATGGAAAGAGAGCGAAGTAAAGATAAAAACAGGCCCGGTAAAAAAAATATGGGCACTAAATGGCATACGATGAAAGGCAATGAACCTGGCCTGGAGGAACCAGTATGGTATGTATGTCTAGTGGGGTTATGGAGACAGACAGGCAGTAGTTCATAGATCTAGTCATCCATTTCTGAATGAACTGAATCTGAACCTCTCTACCAGGAGAGGTAGAGAGGAATTATCTACCTGAAGTGGAGTAAGTCCCTCTCACTCTACTCTTTTTCTCCCTCTTCCTCTCTCTCTCTCTCTCTCTCTCTCTTTCTCCCTCTCTATCTCTCTGTTTTTCTCCATCTCTCTCTCCCTCTGTCTATCTCTCTCTTTCTCGCCCCTGGGCCTGGATTTAAATCACATCGACACCCTGGTGTTGTCTACTTGACTGAGGAGGATCTGAAGAAGTGGGAAGAGCTGAGGAGGGTATGGTAATGTACACCATGTAACAGAGGCACAGAGGGATTGATTTCCTTATCTTGCTGGAGCAGGGGCACAGAGCTCTTCTGACCTTTCCTCTCTCTCAACCCGCAAGTCACTGTGTGTGTGACTCCTCCTCGTTCTGTCTCAATCCCTAACCCGCAGGCTACCTTAAAGAGCTTCCTCACTTCGACCAGCCCACCCTTCCTAGATGAGAGGAGCAGCATGTTGAAATGTCATGAGGAGAGGATGCAAGATTTTGGTTGCATTCCAAATGACACCCTTTTCCCCTATATAGTGCACTACATTTGACCAGAGGTGTAGTGCACTACTTTGGTGAAAAGTAGCGCACTATATAGGGAATAGGGTGCAATTTGGGATGCAACTCTGTCTTAAGCCTGAGTCAACTAATTTACCCTATGCCCTATTTATGATAGGACCTGATCAAAATAGGTATTCTACAAGAAAAATATATGAAAATGAAAGATCACAATCGAACATAGAAATACATCTGTGTACATTTAGCTGAGTCATATCTACTGTCTATATGTATTGAAATCTCCCCCAAATGATTGTGGCGTTATCAGTAGGATTTTTCACACAGCCCTGTTAATAAGCACCCCAAAAAAGTCCAGTGCCCTTAGTCCTAAAACGTCTCAGGCATTTCAGACCATAATGAATAAGATGACATGGACTGGTGCAGGATCAAGTCCCAGATCTGTTGCCGTTGGGGGCAGTGAGGTGGGTTTATGAGGACTTATTGGTGCAGCTGGGGGCAGTGAGGTGGGTTTATGAGGACTTATTGGTGCAGCTGGGGGCAGTGAGGTGGGTTTATGAGGACTTATTGGTGCAGCTGGGGGCAGTGAGGTGGGTTTATGAGGACTTATTGGTGCAGCTGGGGGCAGTGAGGTGGGTTTATGAGGACTTATTGGTGCAGCTGGGGGCAGTGAGGTGGGTTTATGAGGACTTACTGGTGCAACTGGGGGCACTGAGGTGGGTTTATGAGGACTTATTGGTGCAGCTGGGGGCAGTGAGGTGGGTTTGTGAGGACTTATTGGTGCAGCTGGGAGCAGTGAGGTGGGTTTATGAGGACTTACTGGTGCAGCTGGGGGCAGTGAGGTGGGTTTATGAGGACTTACTGGTGCAGTTGGGGGCAGTGAGGTGGGTTTATGAGGACTTACTGGTGCAGTTGGGGGCAGTGCCAGACCAAGTGGCATTGGCCAGACACTGGCGGGTGGTGGAGCCGGTCAGCAGGTAGCCGTCCATACAGGAGTAGGTGACCGAGTGAGAGTAGGTAGTTCCGTCCAGCCTGTACACACGGCCGTTACTGGGGCTCCCTGGGTTCCCACACTGCCCCGCTGGAGAGAGAGATGCAGATAGAGTTCGATTGAATGATTGGGTTTATGTGATAATTTAAAATACATATGAAGTTGTTACATCACATTATGCACTGTACATATATTACAATATATACTGTATATTGGTTAGATTTGAGCATCTACAGTATGGAATCATCTCTGTTAAAGACTGCAAAATGCACTTTAAATAAAGTTTGAATTCATATGGACTGATACTGTGTGTCAATGCTAAGTACAGTATTTGTCCCTGCCATGAAATAATCACTGCCCCTTTCCCTACTCCGGCATTCAAACCCCATAGCATCCACTCGGTCTAACCAAATAACAGTCATTTTCCTGGAAATACGTACTTGAAAGCTGTTTACAAAAGAGTTGAGAGAAACGACTAGCATCTAGGTAAGAGTGGAATGGTAGGGCAGCCATTGTTGGAGGGATCCTCGTGGACATGACTTATGCAATGTCCAGAGTGGGATTTCAAGAGCTATGGAAGGAGGCTTAGGGAAATCAACAAGCAATTTACCATGATTGTGTCCCTGAAACATTTGACCATGTTTCCATATGTGAGGTACTTAGTGAGAGTATAAAATAAATCCACATTGCCACTGTCAAAGAAACGTCATTAAGTCATGAGTTAGGGGTTGTGTACTACTATTGAGGGAATAAGGGTGGCATTGAGGGTGGGTTGAGTGAAATGTGAAACATCACTCTTTCACAGAGAAAGGGACATAAAACAGACTCCATGATGGACTTCAAATGGAATAAGTATAGATACAAGCTGAGAAGGGCTGGGAGAGAAAAATGAGAGAGACAATGAGAGAGAGAGAGCAAGAGAGAGGCAGAGAAAGAGATATAAATAGAGAGAGAATGAGAGAAAGGGCGAGAGAGAGAGAGAGAGAGAGAGAGAGAGAGAGAGAGAGAGAGAAAGAAAGAGATAGAACAAGAAAGCTAGATTCAGATAGAGAAAGAGAAAAGGGAGCGAGAGAGAGAGAGCGTGCAATGGAGAGAGAGAGAGAGAGAGAGAGAGAGAGAGAGAGAGAGAGAGAGAGAGAGGTACCCAGTCAGCCTTGTGGAGGACCTGGCTGGCAGGGCCTTCAGGGGCTGAGAAGTTAACAATCTGTAAATCTATTTAACTGCAGAGCTGTAGTGGCTCAGAGGGAACATGGAGGACAAGCCGTCGTTTCGAGATGACACTAACGCTATCCTGTCACGTTGGAGAGGAGATGAATATGGTGGTTCAGAGGAGCCTGAGGAGGAAGGCGTGTTCTCCTCTGCAGACAGAGAGAGAGACACACACAAAGCATTTGGGGTTGTCTCTGGGTGTCTGGCTGTCACCTGGGCAATTGTCCCTGGGTGTCTGACACCTGGGCCATTTGTCTCTGGGTGCCTGACTGCCACATTTCTCAGTCGTTCAGTAAGTAGAGACACGTTTGAGTACATCTCTTCAATTAAATCTCAGTCCAAGCTCCCTGTTGCCAATTCCCACCTTTCAGAAATGATTCCTGCGCAACGGAGGGGATTGTTTCTAAAGCAGTGTTTTCACACAGTGGGAGGTCGGAGGGAGCAGAGGAAGAGAGGAAAAGGGGAAGAGAAAACCACACCATTAGTACTGGCTTGGTGCTGGGAAGCAGGGTGTTGTAAAGCGGTGTGGAGGGCTGTCCCAAATGGAACCCTTATTACCTAAATAGTGCACTTCTTTTGACTGGATTCCTGTGGGTTGTGCACCACATAGGGAGTAGGGTGCTATTTGGGATGCAGATGAGGTTTGGGGAGCAGAGCAGAGTGGACAGTTGACTAGCTACATGCTTCTCTCAGCAAACAAGGAGGGAGGTAATGTTCCTGTGTACTCCTGGTGTGATGGCTTGTCCCGTCTCATCTTATTCAGGGTGTAATGTGATGGTAGCTATAGGAGCTCCTGCAGCGAGAGGTGGCTCCAGCAGGCTATAGTGCTGTTGTGGTGTTGAGATGTCGTGGGACACAGACCGCTACACTGCCACATTCAATTAGCTCTAGGCTGGAGGTGCACAGCCGGAGGTGGCTGGAGGTGGAAGAGGCTGGGTAGGGGGTGATAAAGCACAGCACAGCATAGTGTGTTGCTGGGTTTTCTAGCTCTCAGAGATATGTTGGCTGGAAATGGAATGGTACAGCCACATGTTGGACTCAAAGGACCATAGAGGTTGGGGGGATGGAAAGTGTGTGTGTGTGTGTTGTCTCACGTTTGCAGAAGGGCTGTGTTCCAGACCAGGTGCCGTTGGGAAAGCACATCCTCTCAGCAGAACCAATCAGTTCATAACCCTCAGAGCATCTGAATTGGACTTTAGTGCGGATCCTGAAGTCACTCTCCTCCCTGCTGCCCTGTGACGGGGTGCCTGGGTCCCCACATGTCCCCTGGGAGTCACCTGCAGAGGCACACACACACACACACACACACACACACACACACACACACACACACACACACACACACACACACACACACACACACACACACACACACACACACACACACACACACACACACACACACACACACACCAGCCCGCAGGCACACAGGGAAAAGCAAAAACATAGAAAGAGTTAAAAACTTCTGGTGTTTCATTCACAATCACATGTTCCAAAGGCCATGGAAACAAACCACAACCCTTTTTTTATTCAAACCAGCGAAGGCACCCGACTCCACTCTGTCCCTCCTTAGCTGTATTTATTCTGGGTGTACACTCACAGAAAACCTCCAATAGACACATTCACCTCTCACACCGATTCCCCTCTCACATGATTCCATTCACACCGATTCCCCTCTCACACCGATTCCCCTCTCACACCGATTCCCCTCTCACACCGATTCCCCTCTCACACCGATTCCCCTCACACCGATTCCCCTCTCACACCGATTCCCTTCTCAAGGGAAATTAATTTTCCTGACTGATTCAGGAAGCTGCCATACATCCCCTCCCCCTCTGAATTCAGAAAGTATCCAGACCCCTTGACTTTTTCTACTTTTTCCTCAAGGATATTCCTGCGTTGTCTTGGCTGTGTGCTTAGGGTCGTTCGTGAACCTTAACCCCAGTCTGAGGTCCCAAGCGTTCTGGAGCAAGTTTTCATCAAGGATCTCGCTGTACTTTGCTCCGTGCATCTTTGATCCTGACTAGTCTCCCAGTCCATGATGCTGAAAAACATGCTGCCACCACCATGCTTCACCGTAGGGATGGTACCAGGTTTCCTCCAGAAGTGACACTTGGCATTCAGGCCAAAGAGTTCAATTTTGGTGTCATCAGAGAATCTTGTTTCTCATGGTCTGAGAGTCCTTTAGGTGCCTTTTGGCAAATTCCAAGCAGGCTGTCATGTGCCTTTTACTGAGGAGTGACTTCCGGCTGGCCACTCTACCAAGAAGGCCTGATTGTTGGAGTGCTGCAGAGATGGATATCCTTCTGGAAGACTCTCCCATCTCCACAGAGGAACTCTGGAGATTTGTCAGAGTGACCATTGGGTTCTTGGTCACCTCCCTGACCAAGGCCCTTCTCCCCCGATTGCTCAGTTTGGCTGGGAGGCCAGCTCTAGGAAAAGTTTTAGTGGTTCCAAACTTATTGCTTTTAAGAATGATGGAGGCTATTGTGTTCTTGGGGACCTTCAATGCTGCAGAAATGTTTTGGTACCATTCCCCAGATCTGTGCCTCGACAAAATGCTGTTTCGGAGTACTACGGACAATTCCTTCAACCTCATGGCTTGGTTTTTGCTCTGACATGCACTATCAACTGTGGGACCTTATATAGACAGGCGTGTGCCTTTCCAAATCATGTCCAATCAATTGATTTTACCACAGGTGGACTCCAATCAAGTTGTAGAAACATCTCAAGGATGATCAATGGAAACATGATGCATCTGAGCTCCATTTCGAGTCTCATAGCAAAGGGTCTGAATACTTAGGTAAATAAGGTATTTCTGTTTTTAATAAATTAGCAAAAATGGCTATAAACCTGTTTTCCCTTTGTCATTATGGAGTATTGTGTGTAGATTGATGAGGATTTGTATTTATTTAATCCATTTTAGAATAAGGCTATAATGTAACAACATTTGGAAAAAGTGAAGGGGTCTGAATACTTTCCAAATGCACCGCAGCTCCTAGTCTGGTAGCCAGTGCACTACTTTTGACCGGGGCTCATAGGGTTCTGGTCAAATTTAGTGCACTACATAGGGAATAGGGTGCCATTTGAGATAGACCATGGTAGCCTTGCTCCTCCATTGAACCAGTCACACATCCATCACAGATACAGGCACAGACAAACACAGAAGTCAACACTGCTGATGTGGAAATGACCACCTGAAAGTAATGAAGGCCATACAACCAGGATCTAGGAGATAGGGGACTGTGTGTGTTTGTGTTTGTGTGTTTGTGTGTGTGAGTATTGCCAAGACAGTAATCAGAGCTGTTAGAGGAGACTGGGAGACAATAGAGGACTGTCCACTTCAAACACTCACTCAGACGTAATGGTATCTCTGTCAAATGGCTCAAGTACATTGAGATACTTATGTCACATCAGTAACAGATAAATCTGTCTCTGATGCAACACAATATATTGGAAAGTCAAGGGTTGAGAGAATTTAGACAAAGTGTAATTGGTATCCATATGAGATTAACAACAAATTGTTATAAAAAATTAAGCACAAGTGAGAAAAATATTTTTTTTAAGAATACATCCATCCATAAATATATTTATGATATCTATTTCTGTCTTGTCCAGACAAATACCCAACATTTCCACCCTGTGTGCATAACCAAAGCATTCCAGTGTGGACCTCATTGTTCCTTCCATAAATAAGTCATAATTTATTAACAATGTTAGCTACTTTAGTACACTTGACTCATCCCCTTGGTCAAACCTAATGTAGCAGCAGACTGACTGTGATCCCAGGTTTCAGTGCAGCTCACACACACACACACACACACACACACACACACACACACACACACACACACACACACACACACACACACACACACACACACACACACACACACACACACACACACACACACACACACAGCTAGGTACTGTAGGCAGTAGGCAGTATTCAGACAGGCAGGCGGTAGTGTCCCAGCCCAGGGGACAGACCAAAGTGTCGGCTATTAAAGAGCTGCAGGCCTGTTTGCTTTACATACTAATATGCCAGCAGGCCACTTTTACAGCTTAGCCAAAATCCTTCCCACCGATGCTCCCTTATCCCTTCACCACCCAGTTCTCAGGAGGGAACTACTTTACCGCTCAGAGCCGTGGAGGGTTATATTATATAGACCTACCTAGCGTTATACAGTATACCCCCTTGCAGTGGACACATATGACCGTGCAAGCTGAAGTCATATGAATAAGCTGCAGTTGAAAGGGCATTCTTCTGTTGTAGCTCCACACATACTTAGCGTAAATATCCCTGCACTAGTCCCTATAGACATGTACAGTATGACTGTGAAAGCTGAAGTCATGTGGGTATAAGCTGTACTTGAAAGGGCCTTGTGCATCTTGGTTATAAATGTTAATCTGGGGGTACTATGGAGTAACAGAGAGCCTTTAAAACACACACACACACACACACACACACACACACACACACACACACACACACACACACACACACACACACAGTACTGTAGCAGGACATTAGGGGGAGGCACGAATAGTGTACACTTTATAAGGGGATATATGTAGCTTTACAGGCACTATATATGTCCTAAGGTACAGTCTGCTGGAGACACATGCTACTGATACATCCTTTTACTGCCCTTATTTCAGTGTGACTGAATACAGCCCTCGGGACAGATATGATAGGATATGACACTGTGTGGTGGCTTCAAGGTAAGGTGTGTGAGAGTCTTGATGGGTGTGTTTGTGTGGGCTTGTGTTTGCCAAGTTTTTGTGTGGAGAAATGTGTATGTGTATGTGTGGACATGTCTCCTTGAATGTCTCTTTTACTTTCTGTTTGAGTGAGAACCCGTGTGTGTGTGTGGGGCGGGGGGGGGGGGGTGCACCCCTACAGAACAGTATGTGTATGTAGCTGCTGGGCGTATGCATGTGTGCCATGCTCCATTTCCTCTGTTATCCCCCTGGCAGCGTGCGACTCTGGCTGGCTGGCCGAGGTGGGGGTGGGGGACGGGTTCAGGTTCCCAGGAGTGTGCTCCGTCAGGGGGAATGTGCTGACCAAGCAAGGCTGGGCTGAGGCTCCAAGGACAAGGGGAGGGTATTTCTGTATTAGCTGTTCCAGCGGGGCTGTGGTACTCATCTACAAAGGCAGCGCTGAGACCCACCTAACCACCAGACACAGAGATGGAGATGGACGGGGTAGGGAGAGGGAGCGATGGACAGGAGAGGGAGAGGAGTGAGAGGGGGGAGAGAGAGAGAGGGTAGGAAGCAGAAGAGGGAGCGAGAGAGATGGAGAAAGGTAGAAACGGAGAGAGAGAGATAGAGATGGAGAGAGGGAGAAGGAGAGGGCTGGCTGTCACACACAGTGATACACAGCATCAGCTCTAGACAGCGAGCAGAGACAAACACAACACAGACCCTCAACCGACCACTCCACCTCCCCCTTACCCCGCGTGTCTCACACAGAGTATAGGCATGGACACACTGGGGAGAAAAAAGGGAATATACAGTACATGCCATTTAGCAGACACTTTTATCCAAAATGCCTAATTTTGTTTCATATGGGTGGTCCCAGGAATTGAACAGAGAACCCTGGTGTTGTATGTGCCTTGCTCTACCAACTGAGCCTTACACAAACAGGGTAGAGGGAGGTGAAACAGGGAATAGGCGAGGTAAAAGTAATCTCCCTGGTGTTATGTCACAAAAGAGTCTGTGACTCACAGAACTTCCTGAGTTATCTCTAATCTCAAACAGGGCACTTCTTCTGTAGTCTCTTCATAAGAAGCTAGCTCTATGCCACCAGGACAGACAAAGGGGGAATTAAATATTCTCTAGAATGCATTGGTGTCTCAAAATAACTATGTTCTTTATTCTAAAAGAAAGCTTGGTCAGCCAACAGGGGAAGAAACAGAGTCTCCCTTTCACATGATAGCATACAGTGCCTTCGGAAAATATTCAGACCCCTTGACTTTTTCCACATTTTGTTCCGTTACAACCTTATTCTAAAATGGATCAAATTGTTTTCTACACACAATACCCCATAATCAGTGCTTAATTTGAGCCGGATCGTGCAGGAACAGGATCCGGAACCTCTCAAATTTGAAATAGTTTGTTCCGGCACCTATTTGCCTGGATCCGGTACCCCTCACGGCATAATTTATTCATTGTTTCACTGTTCGCACTGTAGACATTCTAATAAAAGTGATCAGCATTAAATCAAGTTGCCTCCTCGTTATTTCTCCCACCCCCCAGGAAGACCATCATGTAAAAGCACAGTGAAAATTCTGTATAATCATCCTATCCTGCCACATTGATTCCAGACCTGCTCTCTTATTTGTACATAGAGGTTATGGGGAGGGCCGGTGGGGTAAGTAACTGATCTTGACACAGGTCTTGGTAGTGGTGTTCAGCTAAAGACGAGGTCCCTACGTAATCACATTACGTAGCCTAGGCTAGTTGTCTCCCTACTGAATTTGAATTGTGGGAAAGACAAATAAAAAATGGATAAGAAAAGGCAATCGAGTTTGATGAAAATTTTCAAGTCCAAAAATCCAGAGAGAGATGGTGAATAGAACCCAGAACGAGCCAGAGAACTGTCAGTGCCGGAGGAGAGGAGTGAGGGGCAAACTGATCCTGATGACGATGCTAATCCTGCCAGTTCAGCATCACCACCGGCACCTCCACTAGCTAGTAGGCCTGCTAGTGAGTCAGACTCAGAGGGAGACAGGGAACTGGGTGGGGGGGTGGGGGGGTGGGGGGTGGGGGGGGGCATCCACCAACGAAGATGCTCGGAGCAGGTGCAATTTGCAGTTTAAGAAGGAGCAAACGTATAACCCCTAGCTTGTCACACAGAATCAAAAGTTGTGCTGTACAACATGCAAAAAGGAAGGGAGCTTGGGTCTAGAAACGACTGGAGGGATTCAACTAGCAAAAGAGTGGGTGGTATGTACAGTAAATTAACATCCTATGCCTCAGACATAAAAAAACAACAAAGAGCACTCAAAAAAAGGTTTTTGAACATTCCCAAAACATGGCGCATTTGGTGGCAGCAAGCCTTGTAGACAAGGCTAAAGAATACACCCAGGTTATAGTTCACACTCAAAATGAAAAAAATAGACACAACAGCCAGAGTCTCCAGAACAGCCTTAGAAGTGGACAAAATGTCACAGCTCATGACTTTGAGCAAGAAATGGACTCTCATGAGTTAAATGGACTTGACATAGAGAGAGTTGTTGTGGAAGGTTTTGAAAACTAAGGTAGGTTTTGAAAACTAAGGTAGGTTTTGAAAACTAAGGTAGGTTTTGAAAACTAAGGTAGGATTTTCTTTTTCTTTACAATCTTGTTCTGTACTGTGATGGTAATCTGAATATGTGCTTCATATTATCACATAGACAGGAGGCCTATATATTCTCATATGTGTGTTCTACTGTAGCCTACATTGATCTATTTTATTTGAAGTTCTATTCCGATATTGTGATATTTGTTCTACTGCTACATTGATGCCTTGAAAAGTACATGAAATTCAGGTATTGTAAGCCCCACAGCTGAGTATGCATGCATATGCATGTGTTCTGCAGTGTCATCTAAATGTAATAGAAAGAAATTCAGACTTGTGTAATATCAGAAATTCAGAGTTGTGTAAGCCCCGCAGCTATATTCAAGTATATGGGCATACTGCATTGATCTCTAAAATTCTTTGAATTAATCAGCACCTTGGAGAGTGCTGTCCGTTTCAGCACCATAGACAGTAGCCGACTTGGCTGTTTACTCTGCCTGCTGCGCTGCCACGTTGTGTTTGACACTTTTTTTCTAAATGTGTTTCGGTACCTCAGAGCCCACCGGACCCCCCTCGCCCACTATGTGTTCCGAGACCTCCCGATTTACAAATTAAGCACTGCCCATAATGACAAAGTTTTTAGAAATGTTTGCAAATATATGCAACATTTAAAACTGAAATATAACATTTACATAAGTATTCAGACCCCTTTCTCAGTACTTTGTTGAAGCACCTTTTGGCAGCAATTACAGCCTCGAGTCTTCTTGGGTATGACGCTACAAACTTGGCACACCTGTATGTGGGGAGTTTCTCCCATTCTTCTATGCAGATCCTCTCAAGCTCTGTTAGGTTGGATGGGAGCGTCGCTGCGCAGCTATTTTCAGGTCTCGCCAGAGATGTTTTGATCGGGTTCAAGTCCGGGCTATGGCTGGGCTCCTCAAGGATATTCAGAGACCTGTCCAGAAGCCCCTCCTGCGTCTTGGCTGTGTGGTTGTTGATCCTTTGCTCCAGTGGGAGGTCCTGAACACTCTGGAACAGGTTTTCATCAAGGATCTCTCCCTCGATCCTGACTAGTCTCCCAGTCCCTGCCGCTGAAAAATATCCCCACAGCATGATGCTGCCACCACCATGCTTCACCGTAGGGATGGTGCCAGGTTTCCTCCAGACATGACACTTGGTATTCAGGCCAAAGAGTTCAATCTTGGTTTCATCAGACCAGAGAATCTTGTTACTCATGGTCTGAGAGTCCTTTTGGTGCATTTTGGAAAACTCCAAGCGGGCTGTCATGTGCCTTTTACTGAGGAGAGGCTTCCGTCTGGCTACTCTACCATAAAGGCCTGATTGGTAGAGTGCTGCATGCTTGTCCTTGTGGAAGGTTCTCTCATTTCTACAGAGGAACTGTCAGAGTGACCATTGGGTTCTTGGTCACCTCCCTGACCAAAGCCCTTCTCCCCCAATTGCTCAGTTTGGCCGGGAGGCCAGCTCTAGGAAGAGTCTTGGTAGTTCCAAAAGCTTGGTAGTTTGCAAAGCAAACTATAGGTCTCTGATTCAGAGAAATCATAATGCTTCAGTAATGAGAACAATGGAAGGAGAGAGAGAGAGACAAAAAGGGAGAAGAGACAGGGAGGTGATGGAGGAGAAAGAGAGGGAGATAAAGAGAGCGAGAGAACAATATTCCCATTCCCATTTACTCATTGCTTTCCATTTCTCTGTCCCTGGCTGTGTCTTTTTCTGGGTCAGGGCTCTCAGAAGTGAACAGGCACCATACACTGTCCAGGGGGATGGGGATGAGCTGGTGTCTGCATTTTTATTTTATGGGTCATGGACACTTAATGAAGGTTTAATGGATGAACAGAGACCTAGAGCAGGTGAGGCTGTGTGTGTGTGTGTGTGAAGAGATTGTGTGTGTGTGTGTGTGTGTGTGTGTGTGTGTGTGTGTGTGTGTGTGTGTGTGTGTGTGTGTGTGTGTGTGTGTGTGTGTGTGTGTGTGTGTGTGTGTGTGTGTGTGTGTGTGTGTGTGTGTGTGTGTGCGTGCGTGTGTGTGTGCGCGTGTGTGCGTGTGTGTGCATGAAGGTGCTCTCTGTGCATCACTGGGTCTGCAGGACCTAGGAATCAGAGAGAGACTGGCAGTTGAGAGATAGAGACAGGACTGGAGAGGAGGAGAGGAGCCACATGGGAGTAGAGGGGGCGGAGGAGAGGAGAGCACTGGAAATAGGGCAGGACTGATTAGCCCAAAGAAGAGAGGAGCTTGGAGGGAAAACACAAAGTGTTTCAGACCACCCCTCAATGAGCACACCCCACACCCCAAGTGATTAGCAAGCACCATCTGTGTTGAAAACGACTTGTGCCCAAAACAGAGAAACCCCCTAACACAGACAGACACGTCATTCTAGCCTAATTTAGAAGACTGAACACATGCAAAACTCAAGTCATCATCATACTGCAAATAAAACAGCTAATTGTAGGCAAGTATACTCATAACATCATGACATATAAATGCTGATACTTCACAAAGGGCTTTATAGATTCATGTATTTATGTTTATTTGATAGTCAGTTTCCCCAAAGAGACACTCACACAAAGTAAATGAAGCATTAAGATAAATAGTAAACTTAATCTCAACAGAATTGTTTTCTAGCATGGATACTAAAATGATTAACCATGTTTAGTTCACACAAATGACAAAATGACACTTTGGTTTCCTTCCCCTGTAAGCAGTCTACGGATAAGGCATGACAGTTATTTTCCGTGCATCATGTCCGAATCATCCGAAAGTATCTCAAATTGATTGTGAAGCTCAACAAAGACTCTTATAGATGTTTTGAACATGATGTGCGAAAAATTGCAATATCGGTCCCATGACTTGAATGGGATTTATGCCACAAATGTTAAATTGTTAGCATGTGGGGAAAGAAAAACTGGGAAATTAAACTAAAGCATGGATTGCTGTCATACCTTGTCCATAGACTGCTTACAGGGAAAGGAAACCAACGTCATTTTGTAATTATGGGTAAACTATCCCTTTAAGAGAGCTGTTGAGAGAGGGAGAAGTAAGGGAGTAAATCTACTCTGAAATCAAAATCAAATCAAATGTATTGGTTGCGTATGTAGACTTGCAGATGTTATCGCAGGTGTAGC
Organism: Oncorhynchus clarkii lewisi; assembly: GCF_045791955.1. Taxonomy (NCBI): domain Eukaryota; kingdom Metazoa; phylum Chordata; class Actinopteri; order Salmoniformes; family Salmonidae; genus Oncorhynchus; species Oncorhynchus clarkii. The sequence goes on from NC_092178.1 coordinate 18,837,547, forward strand.
GAAATGCTTGTGTTTCTAGCTCCAAATGCGCAGTACTACCTAGCAATACAATAACCAAAATAAATATCAGAATAAGCCCTATCAGAACGAGCAATGTCAGTCAGGAATATATATAGAGGACCAGCCAAACGTTTGGACACACCTACTCATCCAAGGTTTTTTTCCCTTTTTTTTCTTCTATTGTCTACATTGTAGAATAATGGTGAAGACATCAAAACGATGAAATAACACATATTGAATCATGTAGTCAGAGGCGGATTTAGGTATAGGCCACATGGGCAGCCAGGGTGGCATCATGCCATGGGGGCGACACGGGGCGCCCGCACCAAAACATTCGGAATGGTGACATTTGCGCGATTGGCTTTCTATCGCTCATTTGCACGTCACGGCAATGATATCATGTCACCTTGTGGGACTGTGGGTCAATTAACCTTGTCGGAGTGGGAGCCCTGATTATAGTTTGTCAGTTAGCAGGCTACTGCCTGGGAAGGTCTCCCACTCAGAAGTACAAGATGTTGAGGGAGGCAGGGGTAGGTAGATCTCATGATAGTCCCACTAAGTGTAAACCAGATGGGAAGGTGTATTGCTGCAGAATGCAGCTGCAGGCTGGTAACTCTAATGAACGTATCCTCTGCATCCTCTTCCTTTCCTGTGGCGGTCCTCATGAGAGCCAGTTTCATCATTGCGCTTGATGGTTTTTGTGACTGTACTTGAAGAAACGTTCAAAATGCTTGACATCTTCTTGATTGACTGACCTTCATGTCTCAAAGTAATGATGGACTGTCATTTCTCTTTGCTTATTTAAGCTGTTCTTGCAATAATATGGACTTGGTCTTTCACCAAATAGGTATATCTTCTGTATACCACCCCTACCTTGTCACAACACAACTTATTGGCTCAAATGCATTAAGAAGGAAAGAAATTCCACAAATGAATTTTTAACAAGGCACACCTGTTAATTGAAATGCATTCCAGGTGACTACCTCATGAAACTGGTTGAGAAAATTCAAAGAGTGTGCAAAGCTGTCATCAAGGTAAAGGGTGGCTACTTTGAAGAATTTCAAATATAAAATATATTTTGATTTGTTTGGTTGTTTTTTTTGGTTACTACATGATTCCATATGTGTTATTTCATAGTTTTGATATATTCACCATTATTCCACAATGTAGAACATTTTTCAAGAGCTGAAATAAAAGATCCCAGAAATGTTCCATATGCACAAAAAGCTTATTTCTCTCAAATTTTGTGCACAAATTTGTTTACATCCTGTTAGTGAGCATTTTATCATTTGGGGGGCATATGTCTGAGGAGTATTTCTGTCTGTAATAAAGCCCTTTTCTGTGAAAAACTCATTCTAATTGGCTGGGTCTTGCGCCCCAGTAGGTGGGCCTATGTCCTCCCAGGCACAACCATGGCTGTGCTCCTGCCCAGTCATGTGTAATCCATAGATTAGGGCCTAATTTATTTATTTCAATTGACTGATTTCCTTATATGAGCTGTAACAGCAAAATCTTTGAAATTGTTGAATGTTGCGTTTATATTTTGTTCAGTAAACATCTTGTGCAATACACCGACGCATGTCTTGTATTCAAGATCCTAAATGGCCCGGCTCCCCCTCCACTCAGTATTTTTGTTAAACAGAAAACCCAAACATATGGCAGCAGATCCACAAGGTCTGCCATGAGAGGTGACTGTATAGTTCCCTTAAGGATAAGCACCTTAAGTAAATCCGCTTTCTCTGTGAGAGCTTCCCATGTCTGGAATACACTGCCATTTTTTTTATTTTAAATGTCACCTTTATTTAACCAGGTAGGCTAGTTAAGAACAAGTTCTCATCAGACACACATAACTGCACCACCTATCACACTTTCACAAAATTAATGAATAAATGGCTAAAGGTCCATCAGATTTGTGATCATAATCCCTAGCTGTGTATGGCCGCTTTCCATGTTGTCTGTTGTCTGTAGCTTGTGAGGTGTGGAAACACTTTTATGTGTTTATGTGCTTTTATGAATTTTGTCTTGCGGCTTTTTGTTCTATGTTGCTCTGTCTGTATGCTACGTCTTGATTGTCCTATGTTGCTCTGGATGTGCTCACTGCTCAATGATTGTCTATATTGTAACTGTTTTTAATAACCTGCCCAGGGACTGCGGTTGAAAATTAGCCGGCTGGCTAAAACCGGCACTTTAACTGAAATGTTGATTAATGTGCACTGTCCCTGTAAAAATAAAATAAACTCAAACTCAGTATATATATATATATATAAATGTATAGACATTACGGACAGTATATGAATAGAAAACTTTTCCCTGTCTATCTCCTACCCATACATTCACATCATTCTCAGTTAGAAGAGGTGAGACTGTCTGCTTGTGTTCTTATATCTCACAGCAGCAGAGCTGCGCACACAGCTGAACTCTTCACACTACTCAATAACAGGGTTAGCTAGGGAGGTTTCCACACAGCTGAACCCTTCACACCACTCAAAAATAGGGTTAGCTAGGGGAGGTTTACACACTGGTAAACCCTTCACTCTACTCAATAACAGGGTTAGCAAGGGGAGGTTTACACACTGGTAAACTCTTCACTCTACTCAATAACAGGGTTCGCTAGGGGAGGTTTACACACTTTTAAACCCTTCACACTACTCAATAACAGGGTTTTCTAGGGGATGTTTACACACTGGTAAACCCTTCACTCTACTCAATAACAGGGTTCGCTAGGGAAGGTTTACACACTGTTAAACTCTTCACACTACTCAATAACAGGGTTAGCTAGGGGAGGCTTACACACTGGTAAACTCTTCACAATACTCAATAACAGGGTTAGTTAGGGAAGGTTTACACACAGCTAAACTCTTCACACTACTCAATCACAGGGTTAGCTAGGGGAGGTTTACACACTGTTAAACCCTTCACACTACTCAATAACAGGGTTCGCTAGGGGAGGTTTACACACAGCTGAACTCTTCACACTACTCAATAACAGGGTTAGCTAGGGGGGGGGTTACACACAGCTGAACTCTTCACACTACTCAATAACAGGGTTAGCTAGGGAAGGTTTACACACTGGTAAACCCTTCACAATACTCAATAACAGGGTTAGCTAGGGGAGGTTTACACACAGCTGAACTCTTCACACTACTCAATAACAGGGATAGCTAGGGGATGTTTACACACTGTTAAACCCTTCACACTACTCAATAACAGGGTTAGCTAGGAGATGTTTACACACTGGTAAACCCTTCACACTATTCAATAACAGGGATTAGCTAGGGGAGGTTTACACACAGCTGAACTATTCACACTACTCAATAACAGGGTTAGCTAGGGGAGGTTTACACACTGGTAAACCCTTTACACTACTCAATAACAGGGTTAGCTAGGGGATGTTTACACACTGGTAAACCCTTCACACTATTCAATAACAGGGTTAGCGAGGGGAGGTTTACACACTGTTAAACCCTTCATACTATTCAATAACAGGTTTAGCTAGGGGATGTTTACACACTGTTAAACCCTTCACACTACTCAATAACAGGGTTAGCTAGGGGATGTTTACACACTGTTAAACCCTTCACAATACTCAATCCAGGGTTAGCTAGGGGATGTTTACACACTGTTAAACCCTTCACACTACTCAATAACAGGGTTAGCAAGGGGATGTTTACACACTGTTAAACCCTTCACACTATTCAATAACAGGGTTAGCTAGGGGGGGGGGGGGGGTTACACACAGCTGAACTCTTCACACTACTCAATAACAGGGATAGCTAGGGGATGTTTACACACGGTTAAACCATTCACACTACTCAATAACAGGTTTAGCTAGGGGAGGTTTACACACTGGTAAACCCTTCACACTACTCAATAACAGGGTTAGCTAGGGGAGGTTTACACACTGGTAAACCCTTCACAATACTCAATAACAGGGTTAGCTAGGGGAGGTTTACACACTGTTAAACCCTTCACAATACTCAATCCAGGGTTAGCTAGGGGATGTTTACACACTGTTAAACCCTTCACACTACTCAATAACAGGGTTAGCAAGGGGATGTTTACACACTGTTAAACCCTTCACACTACTCAATAACAGGGTTCGCTAGGGGAGGTTTACACACAGCTGAACTCTTCACACTACTCAATAACAGGGTTAGCTAGGGGGGGGGGTTACACACAGCTGAACTCTTCACACTACTCAATAACAGGGTTAGCTAGGGAAGGTTTACACACTGGTAAACCCTTCACAATACTCAATAACAGGGTTAGCTAGGGGAGGTTTACACACAGCTGAACTCTTCACACTACTCAATAACAGGGATAGCTAGGGGATGTTTACACACTGTTAAACCCTTCACACTACTCAATAACAGGGTTAGCTAGGAGATGTTTACACACTGGTAAACCCTTCACACTATTCAATAACAGGGATTAGCTAGGGGAGGTTTACACACAGCTGAACTATTCACACTACTCAATAACAGGGTTAGCTAGGGGAGGTTTACACACTGGTAAACCCTTTACACTACTCAATAACAGGGTTAGCTAGGGGATGTTTACACACTGGTAAACCCTTCACACTATTCAATAACAGGGTTAGCGAGGGGAGGTTTACACACTGTTAAACCCTTCATACTATTCAATAACAGGTTTAGCTAGGGGATGTTTACACACTGTTAAACCCTTCACACTACTCAATAACAGGGTTAGCTAGGGGATGTTTACACACTGTTAAACCCTTCACAATACTCAATCCAGGGTTAGCTAGGGGATGTTTACACACTGTTAAACCCTTCACACTACTCAATAACAGGGTTAGCAAGGGGATGTTTACACACTGTTAAACCCTTCACACTATTCAATAACAGGGTTAGCTAGGGGGGGGGGGGGGGTTACACACAGCTGAACTCTTCACACTACTCAATAACAGGGATAGCTAGGGGATGTTTACACACGGTTAAACCATTCACACTACTCAATAACAGGTTTAGCTAGGGGAGGTTTACACACTGGTAAACCCTTCACACTACTCAATAACAGGGTTAGCTAGGGGAGGTTTACACACTGGTAAACCCTTCACAATACTCAATAACAGGGTTAGCTAGGGGAGGTTTACACACTGTTAAACCCTTCACAATACTCAATCCAGGGTTAGCTAGGGGATGTTTACACACTGTTAAACCCTTCACACTACTCAATAACAGGGTTAGCAAGGGGATGTTTACACACTGTTAAACCCTTCACACTATTCAATAACAGGGTTAGCTAGGGGGGGGGGGTTACACACAGCTGAACTCTTCACACTACTCAATAACAGGGATAGCTAGGGGATGTTTACACACGGTTAAACCATTCACACTACTCAATAACAGGTTTAGCTAGGGGAGGTTTACACACTGGTAAACCCTTCACACTACTCAATAACAGGGTTAGCTAGGGGAGGTTTACACACTGGTAAACCCTTCACAATACTCAATAACAGGGTTAGCTAGGGGAGGTTTACACACTGTTAAACCCTTCACACTACTCAATAACAGGGTTAGTTAGGGGATGTTTACACACGGTTAAACCATTCACACTACTCAATAACAGGTTTAGCTAGGGGAGGTTTACACACTGGTAAACCCTTCACACTACTCAATAACAGGGTTAGCTAGGGGAGGTTTACACACTGGTAAACCCTTCACAATACTCAATAACAGGGTTAGCTAGGGGAGGTTTACACACTGTTAAACCCTTCACACTACTCAATAACAGGGTTAGCAAGGGGAGGTTTACACACTGTTAAACCCTTCACACTACTCAATAACAGGGTTAGCTAGGGGAGGTTTACACACTGTTAAACCCTTCACACTACTCAATAACAGGTTTAGCTAGGGGAGGTTTACACACTGTTAAACCCTTCACACTACTCAATAACAGGGTTAGCTAGGGGATGTTTACACACTGTTAAACCCTTCACAATACTCAATCCAGGGTTAGCTAGGGGATGTTTACACACTGTTAAACCCTTCACACTACTCAATAACAGGGTTAGCTAGGGGAGGTTTACACACTGTTAAACCCTTCACACTACTCAATAACAGGGTTAGCTAGGGGAGGTTTACACACTGTTAAACCCTTCACAATACTCAATAACAGGGTTAGCTAGGGGGGGGTTACACACAGCTGAACTCTTCACACTACTCAATAACAGGGATAGCTAGGGGAGGTTTACACACTGTTAAACCCTTCACAATACTCAATAACAGGGTTAGCTAGGGGGGGGGGGGGGGTTACACACAGCTGAACTCTTCACACTACTCAATAACAGGGATAGCTAGGGGATGTGTACACACGGTTAAACCATTCACACTACTCAATAACAGGTTTAGCTAGGGGAGGTTTACACACTGTTAAACCCTTCACAATACTCAATAACAGGGTTCGCTAGGGGAGGTTTACACACTGTTAAACCCTTCACACTACTCAATAACAGGGTTAGCTAGGGGAGGTTTACACACTGTTAAACCCTTCACACTACTCAATAACAGGGTTAGCTAGGGGAGGTTTACACACTGTTAAACCCTTCACAATACTCAATAACAGGGTTAGCTAGGGGGGGGGGGGGGGGGGGGGGTTACACACAGCTGAACTCTTCACACTACTCAATAACAGGGATAGCTAGGGGAGGTTTACACACTGTTAAACCCTTCACAATACTCAATAACAGGGTTAGCTAGGGGGGGGGGGGGGTTACACACAGCTGAACTCTTCACACTACTCAATAACAGGGATAGCTAGGGGATGTGTACACACGGTTAAACCATTCACACTACTCAATAACAGGTTTAGCTAGGGGATGTTTACACACTGTTAAACCCTTCACACTACTCAATAACAGGGTTAGCTAGGGGATGTTTACACACTGTTAAACCCTTCACAATACTCAATCCAGGGTTAGCTAGGGGATGTTTACACACTGTTAAACCCTTCACACTTCTCAATAACAGGGTTAGCAAGGGGATGTTTACACACTGTTAAACCCTTCACACTATTCAATAACAGGGTTAGCTAGGGGGGGGGGGGGGGGGTTACACACAGCTGAACTCTTCACACTACTCAATAACAGGGATAGCTAGGGGATGTTTACACACGGTTAAACCATTCACACTACTCAATAACAGGTTTAGCTAGGGGAGGTTTACACACTGGTAAACCCTTCACACTACTCAATAACAGGGTTAGCTAGGGGAGGTTTACACACTGGTAAACCCTTCACAATACTCAATAACAGGGTTAGCTAGGGGAGGTTTACACACTGTTAAACCCTTCACAATACTCAATCCAGGGTTAGCTAGGGGATGTTTACACACTGTTAAACCCTTCACACTACTCAATAACAGGGTTAGCAAGGGGATGTTTACACACTGTTAAACCCTTCACACTATTCAATAACAGGGTTAGCTAGGGGGGGGGGGGGGGGGGGGTTACACACAGCTGAACTCTTCACACTACTCAATAACAGGGATAGCTAGGGGATGTTTACACACGGTTAAACCATTCACACTACTCAATAACAGGTTTAGCTAGGGGAGGTTTACACACTGGTAAACCCTTCACACTACTCAATAACAGGGTTAGCTAGGGGAGGTTTACACACTGGTAAACCCTTCACAATACTCAATAACAGGGTTAGCTAGGGGAGGTTTACACACTGTTAAACCCTTCACACTACTCAATAACAGGGTTAGTTAGGGGATGTTTACACACGGTTAAACCATTCACACTACTCAATAACAGGTTTAGCTAGGGGAGGTTTACACACTGGTAAACCCTTCACACTACTCAATAACAGGGTTAGCTAGGGGAGGTTTACACACTGGTAAACCCTTCACAATACTCAATAACAGGGTTAGCTAGGGGAGGTTTACACACTGTTAAACCCTTCACACTACTCAATAACAGGGTTAGCAAGGGGAGGTTTACACACTGTTAAACCCTTCACACTACTCAATAACAGGGTTAGCTAGGGGAGGTTTACACACTGTTAAACCCTTCACACTACTCAATAACAGGTTTAGCTAGGGGAGGTTTACACACTGTTAAACCCTTCACACTACTCAATAACAGGGTTAGCTAGGGGATGTTTACACACTGTTAAACCCTTCACAATACTCAATCCAGGGTTAGCTAGGGGATGTTTACACACTGTTAAACCCTTCACACTACTCAATAACAGGGTTAGCTAGGGGAGGTTTACACACTGTTAAACCCTTCACACTACTCAATAACAGGGTTAGCTAGGGGAGGTTTACACACTGTTAAACCCTTCACAATACTCAATAACAGGGTTAGCTAGGGGGGGGGGGGGGGGGGGGGTTACACACAGCTGAACTCTTCACACTACTCAATAACAGGGATAGCTAGGGGAGGTTTACACACTGTTAAACCCTTCACAATACTCAATAACAGGGTTAGCTAGGGGGGGGGGGGGGGGGGTTACACACAGCTGAACTCTTCACACTACTCAATAACAGGGATAGCTAGGGGATGTGTACACACGGTTAAACCATTCACACTACTCAATAACAGGTTTAGCTAGGGGAGGTTTACACACTGTTAAACCCTTCACAATACTCAATAACAGGGTTCGCTAGGGGAGGTTTACACACTGTTAAACCCTTCACACTACTCAATAACAGGGTTCGCTAGGGGAGGTTTACACACTGTTAAATCCTTCACACTACTCAATAACAGGGTTATAAATTGATGGAAGAGACCTACTACACGGAAATAGATCTGTGATGTTGGATTCAAAACTCTTTTTGACTTCTTCACTCAATAACCATCTTCTGTATTGAAGGTAAATACCCGTGTCTCTCTGTTCTCTTTCAACTGTCTCAAACGATGTATCTTGGCCAATGACTCACTTTGGGGAATAATCAACCAGACAAGAAAGAGAGAAAGAAAGAAAGATAGAGAGAGACAGGACGAGAGAACTAGCGATGCTCCCAGGGGAGATGAGGGTGAGATGATTCCTTTGCAGTCTGCCATAGGGAAAAGCAGATGGCATATCATCTCAATAAAAGAGGGACAGCAAACTAACCAGTAGCTCCCACAGATCAATTACCTGTCCAAAGACCTCCCTGCCTGCTTCCCAAATGGCATCTTATTCCCTATATAAGGCACTACTTTTGAACAATGGGTTTCTGATTAAAAGTAGTGCTCTACACAGTAAACAGGGTGCCATTTGAGATGCAGGCCCAACAAGAGAGGAAATAAAGAGGCCCTTATTACCCAGGGATTGACAACCTTCTACGGCTGAAAAAAAAACTACTTTAGCTGCAAGTGTATTTTCCCACCATACCCCATCCTGATGGGGTCGGTGCAATCTTTAATTAAATGTAGCCATATAACGATTTCCCTGCACATTGCACCACATCATAATGTATATATTTAGCTACAGTACTTTACATATTGAGTGGAAGAATAGGAAGAAGAAGAGGAAGGAGAAAGAAGCTATTTCTTGGGCGGAAGGAATGCGTGGTAACTAAGTCTGTGTGAGAGAGAGAGAGAGAGAGAGAGAGAGAGAGAGAGAGAGAGAGGGGCAGGGAGGGAGGGAGGGAGGGAGGGAGGGAGGGAGGGAGGGAGGGAGGGAGGGAGGGAGGGAGGGAGGGAGGGAGGGAGAGATAGAGAGGGAGAGGGGGAGAAAAAGAGCAGAGGAAGAGGTACAAAGGGCATAGAGAAAGAGGAAAGGAGACAGAGAGAGAGAGCGAGAGAGAAAGAGAGAGCGGGAGTGAGAAAGCGAGAGATGGACATTGTGTGGTGAAGAAAGGACAGTTGCGGCTCTCTAGCTAGCTGTGGTTGTGTTGACGTCAGGGCTCCAGGCACAACACCCACGCTAGTGTGAAGAGGGTGAACTCTCTTGCCCACATGTTAGTCAATGCCTCTCGTTTCTTCTATTCTGCTGGAGCCAATGTGTTGCTCCACCACCTCATATAAATCCTCCTCCACTATTATGAGCTATCTTTATACTTCTTCAGTTATTATTTAGAAGTCCTCGATATGACCTTCTCTCTCTTTGTCTACGTCCGATTAAAGCTCTTGCCATGTACGTATGCGTGTATAAAAAAGGTATTATCAAAAGAAAGGACAAAAACTGATAAATGTAGATATAATCATTTGAGCTTCGTCAACGTGACAAAGCTGACCAGAAAATCCAAGCCTTGAAATTGTCATATGGTGCATAACATAAAGTTGACTAAGTCATTTTTACCTTGGACAAACAGTGTCCCAAACACACAGACACAGCCACTCACAACCCCCCCTGTATGTAAAGGACTTACCTGAGCAGAAGGGCATGGGTGCGCTCCAATGGCCGTTGAGCTGGCAGGTGCGCGCCGACTCGCCCTTCAGCTGGCGCCCCCCTATGCATGTGTAGCGAACCGTAGAGCCGAAGGTGAATTTATCCCCATTCAGCTGGCCGTTGGGAGGGGACCCGGGGTGACCACAGTCCACTACTGGAGGAGAGAGACACACACAAGATGGATGCTGTCAGCTCAGAGTGCTGACAGGGCTAATGTAGTGGAAGGTACTGTCGTCACTCTCTAGAGGATTGAGGCCACACACTGTATCTGCGTCCCAAAAGGCACCCTGTTCACTATACAGTGTACTATTTTTGACCAGGCCCTATAGGGTAGTGCACTATATAGGGAATAGGGTTCCATTTCAGACACAGCCTGTATGTAAACAATACAGATAGCTAGAACAAGATGTGTGACTATTCACTGTTCTAGTCTACTTCTCCTCATTGAGGGGAATACTGTATCATACAAACTACATAGAATACACACTATAGGCCAGTTTCCCAGACGCAGATTAAGCCTAGTCCTGGACTACAAAAAGTGTTTTTACGTCCAGGACTAGGTTTATTTTGGGTTCCGGGAAACCCATCCAAAATATCCAGTACCTCTGCTCATAGAATAAGACCACTGTACTTGCTTCACCACGATAAAAATACAGTACTAGCACTTAAGCTCATAATGGCAACGTTCCAAAGTAGACGGTACTATCCTCATCCTTTGTAATCATTCTTTGATCCCTTTTTCACTTAGTAAATTATCAAGGCCAGGGTGCTAAAATAATCAAATTCTTTTTTCAAATATTCACCCCAGAATGTGCTACAATCAGCAAGTTTACTTTAAACTTTCTCCTCTTTTCTGCTACTGGCCTATAAAAAGTGAGCAGGTCCGGTATTAACATGCTAATTCAGCACAAAGGACAAGGCGTGTCTAAATTAAAGGAACGTTTTGGACATGGTGTCCATGTCACAGCGGGGTGGATCAAACAGGGAACAAGGCATGGAGGGAGAAATAACGTTCATTCATCTTGCTGAAGGTTTTTTCATCCCTTTTAAAACACATCGCAACAGGAACACCAAACTGATTGGGCCTTAGTTGAGCTAACTTATGATACGGTTTAAGGGAAAACAGTAGGCTACACATCATAGTTCAATAAGGTTGGGATTGGGTTCAAATTTCAAAGAGAGTGCACTGATTGGAGCACACAGCTATGCCCCTTAGCCAGTAGGAGGCCCAGGTTGTGTTTGGAACACTGAGACAGCCAGTAGGAAACCTTGAAGCCCTGTGTTTAAAGTAGATGTTTAGACATGCCAGGTTGCCAGTACAGCTGGTGTCTAATGCAGCTTGTTTTGAGGAGGATGTTGAAGATACACACCATAAAACTCGGGGATCAGCTGCCAACCTGGCATCCCTAATTAGTGTAATATCCACAGAGCTGTTCCACCTGTCCCTCAATAGAACACTGATCTTAAGCAGAGGGGGTCAGGCAACTCATTCAGCCTAAATTAATGGAATAATATGCTAATTAGCCACGAGTGCCAAGTCGTCAGTCTCTCTCTGGGAAAGACAGACCGACCGTGAGACAGCGACAACAAATTATAGGAACAGGACACTTTAGATGCGCACCACCAATGTTTTGGTGAATGGTTAAAAGAGACTCCGCACACCACCATCTGTGGTTAACTCTGTGGTTTATTGGTGACAATGTTTCAACCGTCGAAACCTCTCTAATATACCAAATGCTAGCATATATTGCAGTGTGAGTCTCTTTACACCATGTACTGTAACGTGTACGCTAAGAATCGGGAAGCAAGTACCGGGAGGGAATTTAATAAATAACGGAACATGGAACAAAACAAGAAACACAAGTAGCGTACATACATAAGGGAGGGACAGATATAGGTGAGTCTCATGAGGTGCAGGTGCACGTAATGATGGTGGCAGGTGTGCGTAATAATGAATAAACTGGCAACGTCGAGCACCAGAGAGGGGTAGCGGTGGTAGACATGACAGTACCCCCTCCATGACGTGCAGCGTCAGCCGCAGGATGACACCGACCAGAGGGACGGTCTCGAGGATCAGGAGCAGGCCAGTCGCTTCTACTGAGGCGCGGGAACCTGTCGGGCCAGCCGAGGCTCGGGAACCCATAGAGCCGGCCGAGGCACGGGAACCCATAGAGCCGGCCGAGGCACGGGAACCCATAGAGCCGGCCGAGGCACGAGAACCCATAGAGCCGGTCGAGGCTCGGGAACCCATAGAACCGGCCGAGGCTCGGGAACCCATAGAGCCGGCCGAGGCTCGGGAACCCATAGAGCCGGCCGAGGCTCGGGAACCCATAGAGCCGGCCGAGGCTAGGGAACCCATAGAGCCGGCCAAGGCACGGGAACCCGTAGAGCCGGCCGAGGGTCGGGAACCCATTGACCGGCCGAGGCTCAGGAACCCGTAGAGCCAGCCAAGGCACGGGAACCTGTAGAGCCGGCCGAGGGGCGGGAACCCATAGACCGGCCGAGGCACGGGAATCTGACAAACCCGGCTGAGGCATGGAAGCTTGATGAGCCGGCTGAGGCATGGAAGCCTGACGAGCCGGCAGAGGTATGGAAGCCTGACGAGCCAGCTGAGGCATGGAAGCCTGACGAGCCGGCAGAGGTATGGAAGCCTGACGAGACAGCTGAGGCTTCGGCAGTGGCAGTGGCTTCGGCAGTGGCACTTGGACCCGACGTCACCAGTAAAAAAAAGATCCCTGTTGCTTCCCCTTGGTGAGGCGTTATTCTGTAACGTGTACGCTAAGAATCGGGAAGCAAGTACAGGGAGTGAATTTAATAAATAATGGAACACGGGTAGCGTACAGACATAAAACACAGGAACAGAAACAGAAACAATAACGCTAAGGGAAAGAACCAAAGCGAGTGACAGATATAGAAGGTCATCAGGAAGGTGATGAAGTCCAGGTGAGTCTCATGAGGTGCAGGTGCGTGTATCGATGGTGGCAGGTGTGCGCAATAATGAATAAACTGCCGACATCGAGCGCCAGCGAGGTGGAGTAGGGGTAGACGTGACAAAAACAGTGACACCAGACTCACCGATGCACTCCGGTAGAGGCTTGTCCCACTGTCCTGTGGGCTGACAGGTAAGAACGGGTGAACCGAATAGGTAGAATCCCGGGCTGCAGTCATAGAACACCACGGTTCCAAAGGTGAAGTTCCCGTGTTCTATCTTACTCTGTCTGATGGAGTTGGCTGGGATCCCAGGATCGGAGCAGTTGACCACTGAAGAGGAAGAGACGGAGGGGGAAAAAGACAGACATGTGTTATTTGGCAGAAACATGGAAGGGATCAACTCATTCCAACACTTAGGACACGCTTGACCTTCTGCAGGCACTCATATAGGGCCAAATCCTAACATGAAACTGAATTTTTGCGCCAATCTTCCATTGATATTAATGCATAATCTTAATGCATGATAAAAAGGAATATTAATAAAAAATATATAGAAAATAGATAAATGTTCACATCACAAGCAAGTACATCGCACAATGGCTTATTACGAATTTCGAGAACCTGCAAGATAGATTTACTGGTATCAACAAAGGCCAACACAATGTGGGCGTTATATTTCCTCTTGCCAAAATAGTCCAATCAGATACAATGTAATTGGTTCTAGTTTGTTCGATATGCAGGGCTTGTCCAATAGCATTCTGACCTTGGACATAGCTTCTGGCTTCCTCAGGGCTTGTCCAATAGCAGTCTGACCCTGGACTTAGCCTCTGGTTACTTCAGGGCTTGTCCAATAGCAGTCTGACCCTGGACTTAGCCTCTGGTTACTTCAGGGCTTGTCAAATAGCAGTCTGACCCTGGACTTAGCCTCTGGTTACTTCAGGGCTTGTCCAATAGCATTCTGACCCTGGACTTAGCCTCTGGTTACTTCAGGGCTTGTCCAATAGCATTCTGACCCTGGACTTAGCCTCTAGTTACTTCAGCGCTTGTCAAATAGCAGTCTGACCCTGGACTTAGCCTCTGGTTACTTCAGGGCTTGTCAAATAGCAGTCTGACCCTGGACTTAGCCTCTAGTTACTTCAGGGCTTGTCAAATAGCAGTCTGACCCTGGACTTAGCCTCTGGTTACTTCAGGGCTTGTCAAATAGCAGTCTGACCCTGGACTTGGCCTCTGGTTTCCTCAGGGGAAGACTCCTATATAATGGAACTATGATAATCTCCATCAGATGGTTTTCAGATAATCACTCCACACCCCTTCAACATATTCTGAATATTATATTATACATTAATAACACATCAAACACAAGGTCGCAAAATCACAGTGTCATGCATGGGGTCAACACAACCATTGATACACCCTATAGAGGTCAGTGATACCTATGACCCTAATTCACCACAACCACAATTCACACAGAGCAACCATTCACCCTACACAGAGGCCGTTGTCCTGCTGTGGTGCTGCTACCTGATTGGTTACAAGCCCACTACAAACCAAGACTCCTCCTTCTTCCCCATCTTACAGAGAGTGCACTGCAGTGGTCAGGCGGATCGAGCAAGCATACTCCGTGTTAATAGAAGACTTAACTTTTTTCCCCACCTTTACACGTTGGTGGTGGCTGGCTCCACTGGCGTGTGGCCTGGCACTGGGCCCTTGAGGGCCCCTCCATCACGTAGCCCATGTTGCAGGAGAAGCTCACCACGTCGTTCAGATTGAAGCCGTTACCAATGGTCCGCCCGTAGATAGGGCTGCCCGGGTGTCCACAGCTGATAGCTGGGGGGAGAGAGAGAGAAATGACAAGATTATTTTCAAATTAGCCCTGGAAAGAGAGGGCGAGAGAGGGGGGATAGATAGAGAGATAGAGAGAGGAGGTTCTGTTGCCACGAGAAAAGGGCAACATGGGAAGAACAAACACCATTGTAAATACCACCCATATTTATGTTTACAATTGAAGTCGGAAGTTTACATACACTTAGGTTGGAATCATTAAAACTCATTTTTCAACCACTCCACAAATTTCTTGTTAACAAACTATAGTTTTGGCAAGTCGGTTAGGACATATAGTTTGTGCATGACACAAGTAATTTTCCCAACAATTGTTTACAGACAGATTATTTCGCTTATAATAAATTGTATCACAATTCTAGTAGGTCAGAAGTTTACATACACTAAGTTTAATGTGCCTTTAAACAGTGGAAAATGGCTTTAGAAGCTTCTGATAGGCTAATTGACATCATTTTGTCAATTGGAGGTGTACCTGTGGCTTAAATTCCAAGGCCTACCTTCAAACTCAGTGCCTCTTTGCTTGACATCATGGGAAAACCAAAAGAAATCAGCCAAGACCTCAGAAGAAAATTGTAGACCTCCACAAGTCTGATTCATCCTTGGGAGCAATTTTCAAATGCCTGAAGGTACCACGTTCATCTGTACAAACAATAGTACGCAAGTATAAACACCATTGGACCATGCAGCCGTCATAACGCTCAGGAAGGAGACGTGTTCTGTCTCCTAGAGAGGAACGTACTTTGGTGTAAAAAGTGCAAATCAATCCCAGAACAACAGCAAAGGACCTTGTGAAGATTCTGGAGGAAACAGGTACAAAAGTATCTATATCCACAGTAAAAACGAGTCCTATATCGACACAACCTGAAAGGCCGCTCAGCAAGGAAGAAGCCACTGCTCCAAAACCGCCATAAAAAAAGCCAGACTACGGTTTACCCACTGCACATGGGGACAAAGATCGTACTTTTAGGAGAAATGTCCTCTGGTCTGACGAAACAAAAAAAGAACTGTTTGGCCATAATGACCATTGTTATGTTTGGAGGAAAAAGCGGAGGCTTGCCAGCCAAAGAACACCATCCCAACCGTGAAGCACGAGGGTGGCAGCATCATGATGTGCTTTGCTGCAGGAGGGACTGGTGCACTTCACAAAATAAATGGCATCATGAGGTAGGAAAATTACGTGGATATATTGAAGCAACATCTCAAGACATCAGTCAGAAAGTTAAAGCTTGGTCGCAAATGGGTCTTCCTAATGGACAATGACCCCAAGCACACTTCCAAAGTTGTGGCAAAATGGCTTAAGGACAACAAAGTCAAGGTATTGGAGTGGCCATCACAAAGCCCTGACCTCAATCCTATAGAAAATTTGTGGGCAGAACTGAAAAAGCATGTGCGAGCAAGGAGGCCTACAAAAATGACTCAGTTACACCAGCTCTGTCAGGGGGAATGGGCCAAAATTCACCCAATTTATTGTGACAAGCTTGTGGAAGGCTACCCGAAACGTTTGTCACAAGTTAAAAATTTAAAGGCAATGCTACCAAATACGAATGTCTGTAAACTTCTGAGTCACTGGGAATGTGATGAAAGAAATAAAAGCTGAAATAAATAATTCTCTCTTCTATTATTCTGACATTTCACATTCTTAAAATAAAGTGGTTATCCTGACTGACCTAAAACAGGGAATTTGTACTTGGATTAAAGGTCAGGAATTGTGGAAAACTGAGTTTAAATGTATTTGGCTAAGGTGTATGTAAACTTCCAACTTCAATTGTATGTATTATCCCCTTTGTACTTTAACTACTTGCACATAATATGACATTTGACATGTCTTTATTCTTTTGGAACTTTTGTGAGTGAGTTTACTGTCAAACATTTTTTATTGTTTATTTCACTTTTGTTTATTATCTATTTTTTTTGCTTGGCAATGTAAACATATGGTTCCCATGCCAATGAAGCCCTTACATTGAATTGAATTGAATTGAATTGAATTGAAAGAAGGAGAGATAGAAGGAGAGGGGTAGAGGGAGAGTAAGATAGAGAAAAACAGAGCGAGAGAGAGACAGAGAAAGAGAGAGAAGTTACATTGAAATTTAAATTCCATATTGATTCCTACTGTATCTAATGTATTGTATAAAAGGGTAACATTGACATTACATATTGATTCCTACTGTATCTAATGTACTGTATAAAAGGGTAACATTGACATTACATATTGATTCCTACTGTATCTAATGTACTGTATAAAAGGGTAACATTGACATTACATAGTGATTCCTACTGTATCTAATGTACTGTATAAAAGGGTAACATTGACATTACATAGTGATTCTTACTGTATCTAATGTACTGTATAAAAGGGTAACATTGACATTACATAGTGATTCTTACTGTATGTAATGCACTGTATAAAAGGGTAACATTGACATTACATACTGATTCCTACTGTATCTAATGTACTGTATAAAAGGGTAACATTGGCATTACATAGTGATTCCTACTGTATCCAATGTACTGTATAAAATGGTACCATTGACATTACATAGTGATTCTTATTGTATCTAATGTACTGTATAAAAGGGTAACATTGACATTACATACTGATTCTTACTGTATCTAATGTACTGTATAAAAGGGTAACATTGACATTACATACTGATTCTTACTGTATCTAATGTACTGTATAAAAGGGTAACATTGACATTACATATGGACTCATATGTAATGGATAACAGGTAAGGTCACTTTTGATTTGTAATCCACCAGGTAATAATCCACTGGGTGCTCATTTGTTCACTGCAAAAATACACATATTGAGTTTGAGACCATAGAAATAGCATAGTCAGACCTTGAACAGGGAATTGAACCCAAAAAGAAACCAGTGGAGCTTGAACACAGCCTCAGCTCACATTCACTTACTGTGCAATAGACTGGGCAAAACAGTAGGCTTCCAATAAGATCTGCAATAGAGCTGTGTGGCTCGGTTATCAATAGGCTAGGTGCTAGACTACCATGTGTTCTGCCAGGATGTCTCAATCACAGAACTAGAATGAATAGAACAGGCCTCCCCATTCAAGTCAATGACGCCATCATGGGTACACGGGTGAACATTTTGAGTGTCTCATTCTATTTCTATGGTCTCAGTCACCTCTGAAACTGATATTCAGGAGGACAAACGGCAAAGAGCTGTTTTATTGCCCCATCCTGGACCATTTCCCTAAATAGTGTCATTCCCCATCAGATCCCTCTGGTCTAAACTCATTGGCCGTCTGGCAGCTCATCTGAATGGCTAATCCAATGGATGGTGGCCATTTTCATGCCAATGGCCCAAACCACATTAGTTGTGCTCAATTGCAGGCATTTGTCGAGCGATACAGAAGTGATGGCAGAGTGCTCATGGTGATCCTCACTATAGCTCTGGGAGGCATCGGGAGGCCTTTCTCTGCCTGTCTTGGAGGCCTGCGTCCTGGAAGGGGAGAAACTAGTGGTTATGGGCCTTTGAATGGGGCTATGGGCCATTAGCCTAGGTGGGATACTGTGGGACTTTATCAGTGAGTTGGAGACTGGGACTTATGAAATTAGATAATAGACCAGAGACTGAGCCAGAGAGAGAGAAAAGAGGAAGGGACAGAGATACACAGAGGGACAGAGAGAAAGAGAGAGAGAGAGGCAGAGGGATAGAGAGACATTATAAAATCCATGTACACAAACAACAAGTGTGTGGATAAAATTGGCAAAAAATACACATTTCTTTACACAGGGCCATGGGGTGAGACAGGGATGCAGAAGTCTGGTTCATCCTTGGGAGCAATTTCCAAATGCACGAAGGTGCCACGTTCATCTGTACAAACAATAGTACGCAAGTATAAACACCATGGAATGATGCAGCCGTCATACTGCTCAAGAAGGAGACGCGTTCGGTCTCCTAGAGATGAACGTACTTTGGTGCGAAAGGTGCAAATCAATCCCAGAACAACAGCAAAGGACCTTGGGAAGATGCTGGAGGAAACAGGTACAAAAGTATCTATATCCACAGTAAAACAAGTCCTATATCTACATAAACTGAAAGGCCAATCAGCAAGGAAGAAGCCACTGCTCCAAAACTGCCTTAAAAAAGCCAGACTACGGTTTACCCACTGCAAATGGGGACAAAGATCATAATTTTTGGAGAAATGTCCTCTGGTCTGATGAAACAAAAATAGAACTGTTTGGTCATAATGACCACCGTTATGTTTGGAGGACAAAGGTGAAGGCTTGCAAGCAGAAGAACATCATCACAACCGTGAAGCACGGGGATGGCAGCATCATGTTGTGGGGGTGCTTTGCTGCAGGAGGGACTGGTGCACTTCACAAAATAGATTGCTTCATGAGGTAAGAAAATGATGTAGATATATTGAAGCAACATCTCAAGACATCAGTCAGGAAGTTAAAGCTTGGTCGCAAATGGGTCTTCCAAATGGACAATGACCCCAAGCATACTTCCAAAGTTGTCGCAAGGGAATTTTTACTAGAATTAAATGTCAGGAATTGTGAAAACTGAGTTTAAATTTATTTGGCTAAGGTGTATGTAAACTTCCGATTTCAACTTTAGATATCAATGAATTGGCGAGGGCACTAGAACAATCTGCAGCAGATTCTGTCAGACCTGGGCCCTGACAGTAAATCTCAGTAATACAAAAATAATGGTGTTCCAAAAAAGATCCAGTCGCCAGGACCACAAATACAAATTTCATCTAGACACCGTTGCCCTAGAGCACTCAAAAACTATACATACCTCGGCCTAAACATCAGCGCCACAGGTAACTTCCACAAAGCTGTGAATGAGCTGAGAGACAAGGCAAGAAGGGCATTCTATGCCATCAAAAGGAACATAAAATTCAACATACCAATTAGGATCTGGCTAAAAATACTTGAATCAGCTATAGAACCCATTGCCATTTATGGTTGTGAGGTCTGGGGTCCGCTCACCAATCAAGAATTCACAAAATGGGACAAACACCAGATTGAGACTATGCATGCAGAATTCTGCAAACATATCCCCCGTGTACATCGTAAAATACCAAATAATGCATGCAAAGCAGAATTAGGCCGATACCCGCTAATTATCAGAATCCAGAAAAAAGCAGTTAAATTCTACAACTACCTAAAAGGAAGCGATTCCCAAACCTTCTATAACAAAGTCGACACCTACAGAGAGATGAACCTGGAGAAGAGTCCCCTAAGCAAGCTGGTCCTGGAGCTCTGTTCACAAACACAAACAGGCCCCACAGAGCAGCAACACAATTAAACCCAACTAAATCATGAAAAAAATATATATAATTACTTGACACATTGAAAAAAAAATACAAAAAACTGAGCAAACCAGAATGTTATTTGGCCCTAAACAGAGAGTACACAGTGGCAGAATACCTGACCACTGTGACTGACTTAAGGAAAGCTTAGACTATGTACAGAATAGCCTTGCTATTGAGAAAGGCCGCCGTAGTCAGACCTGGCTCTCAAGAGAAGACAGGCTACAAAAAGTGGTTGGAAACGGAGCTGCACTTCCTTTTTCTCCCCAATTTCGTGGTATCCAATTGGTAGTTGCAGTCTTGTCCCAATGTAAACACCATTGTAAATACAACCCATATTTATGTTTATTTATTTTCCATTTTGAACTTGAACTATTTTCACAACTTTACAACACTGTATATAGACATAATATGACATTTGAAATGTCTTTATTCTTTTGGAACTTCTGTGAGTGTAATGTTTACTTATAATTGTTTATTTCACTTTTGTTTATTATCAACTTCACTTGCTTTGGCAATGTTAACATATGTTTCCCATGCCAATAAGGCCCTTAAATTGAAATTGAATTGAGAGAGAGAGAGAGAGAGAGAGAGAGAGAGAGAGAGAGAGAGAGAGAGAGAGAGAGAGAGGGAGAGAGAGAGAGAGAGAGTGGGGGGGGAGTCTAAAGCCCAGAGAGTAAGCCTGGGAACTTGTTAGGGGGCTGAGTCTATGGGTGAGTGATCGCGTGTTGGTCTGGAAGTCAGTGTGTTACCCGGCTGAGTCTATGGGTGAGTGATCGCGTGTTGGTCTGGAAGTCAGTGTGTGAGTGTTGGAGTGTGAAGGCCCTAACTCCAAGTGTGTGTGCCCTAGTAAGCTGCTGATATTTAAAGTGTGTGTAACAGCACTGTGTGGCGTCTGTGTGTCAATCTGTGTGCGACATCGTGAAAACCCCCAGTCCCACTGTGCTTACTCAAGGCACATTTTGACGTGTGTAGGAGCACACAGGCAGTTAGTAGACACTGCAGATTAATTCCACCTTCTCTCCACTATTTTGGGGACGAGAGAACAGTAATCTTTTCCGGTCTTTCCTCTGTCAGCCAGCCTGGCAAAGTACAGTCACCTCCGTCTGAACTCACAGCCCAGCCTTGTATAGTTAACTACTAAGCTTCATTCCACCCCAGACATGCCTTCTCTACGCTACTGCAGACAATACATGTTTTTTTATGAACCCGGATTAACAATGTTGTACTTGTATTGTATTGATGTGATTTGTCAGTGAAAATAAATGTTTATGCGTTAATATTTTCACTGTTTTAACATTGTAGGCATCACACGATAAGTAGGCTATAACGTCTCTGTCTCGTGTATGTCATAGACGTTCAAATGTAAGCAGCAGGAAATAAGGTGAGATCCACATCTGTCTCTGTCTGCACTGAGGTCTAGAAGATTCTCTCAGGGACTGACAGGGACCAGATGTCGGCCCTGCATTTCTAACACATTAAATTATCAGCCAAATAATGATCATTCTTCGCAAAAAATAAAAAAACAATTCAGACCAGCCCAATGGGCTAAAGATGGGCTAGCCCATGGACCACAACGCCTATGAGGGATAACCTGAGGAGGTCTCAGTGTCTGTAAAAAGTGATTCCTCACTTCTGTCTCCTTCTCACCTCTCTCTCGCGGAAAACAACCGCAGTACATTTGCATAATTAGAAATGTAATTTGTTTCTCTTTGCACAGAAGCAATTTCCCCTTCATTTGAGCACCGTCTATAACCGGAATTTAAAACCTCATCATTGCACGTTAAAATAACTGAGCTCAACCTCACATCTACAGATATTATGTGCATGCGCGCGCACACACACACACACACACACACACACACACACACACACACACACACACACACACACACACACACACACACACACACACACACACACACACACACACACACACACACACACACACACACACACACAACCCACCCAAGGGAATGAATATTATCATATTTTCCATGAAGACGTGTTGGCCTAGATGCATGGTTCATCAGTGAGCCAGAGGCCTAGTCTTTGTGATAGCCAGTTGAGGAGGTAAGGCCACTACCATTCCAGTAGGAAAATGGCCCTGACACTCTTATGTCTCCAGTAGCTATTTCTGTTTAAAGTGCTGCTAGCTTTACGCAGCATATTGTCTTCTTAAAAACACTGTTCATCATCACCACGGTTACTGCCGGAGAGAGAGCGCGAGAGAGAGAGCCAATGTTATCGGACCATACACGGTTTGCTTACAGCCTATAGGAAACATATTGTTTTTGACAATATGGCTTGATAACAGAATATAGAAACATATTGTTTTTAAAGTTCCCAGGCTGTGTCACAGCCGGCCGTGACCGGGAGACCCATGAGGCGGCACACAATTAGCCCAGCGCCGTCTTGGTTAGGGGAAGGTTTGGCCGGCCGGGATTTCCTTTTCTCATCGCGCTCTAGCAACTCATTGTGGTGGGCCGGGCGCCTGCAACCTGACCTAGGTCGCCAGTTGTACAGTGTTTCCTCTGACACATTGGTGCGGCTGGCTTCAGGGTTAAGCAAGCAGTGTGGCAGGGTCGTGTTTCAGAAGATGCATGGCTCTTGACCTTCGCCTCTCCCGAGTCCGTAGAGGAGTTGCAGCGATGGGACAAGACTCTAACTACCAATTCGATATCATGAAATTGGGGAGAAAAAGAGGTAAAAGTAAAAAAATAAATAATAATAATAATACTTAAAAAAACTATATGGTTTAATATATTGGTATATACTGTAACTATGACATGCGGTTCATCCACCAACCCTATATGACAAATATATTTTATGAAATCTACATCATTCGGTGTTGATTAGCTATAAAACACAACAAAATAAATAACTGTATTTGTTGATGAGAGTCAGAGGTGAGAGGCATAATCAGGTTGACCATGGAACTCTAAATGGGTTTTTGGGTTTTATTTTCGTAATAAGGCTTGCTTCCCGCTTATGGCTAGAAAGAAGCTTGTACAGGCAACTTTTCTCCCTGTAATTGATTATGGTGACTTGTTGTATATGCATGCAGCCTCCTCCGTCTTACAGAGACCGGACTTTGTTTACCATGCATCCTTGAGCTTTATTACAAATGCCAAATCACTCACCCACCATTGCACATTGTACCAAATGGTAGGTTGGACCTCACTTTATATGCGCAGAAAGATACATTTGTATGTGTTTATCTACAAAGCCCTTTTGGGTCAACTCCCTCTTTACCTCTGTAGTCTGGTCTCCATACCCGGTTTGCTAGGTGGCTGCTACTTAAAGTACCCAGGACATTCACAGTATTAGGCAAGACTACCTTCTCTTCTTGTGCACCAGACGCATGGAATAATCTACAATCCATGCTTCGTCTAGATATGTTAGTGCCACTGAATGAATGTAAAATATTGATGGGAGACTCTGTTACAGAGGAGTGTAAAATGCTTTTTTTAGGCTGGATCATGTTGTTGTATTGTATTGTTGTATGTTTTAATTATGTCATGTATTGATTGTTGCTGCCTCCTTGGCCAGGTCTACCTTGAAAAAGAGACTCTGGGTCTCAATGGGCTTTTCCTGGTTAAATAAAGGTTAAATAAAACATGTTTAAATCACCAGGTGGTAAATGAGTTAATAGACCAATAAGAAAGAGAGTATAAAATATCTCTGACAATAACAGACAGTTTTCAGTTTCCCCTCCCCACAGAACAAGAAATTGTTCTTTGCTAATAAGCTATTTTTGTTTATTTTTGACCATTGTAATTGAAAACAATCACAGTAAGGTACTTAATTGTTACCCAGAAATGATTTGATGTTGAGATGAAAACAGCTACATTGGACCTTTAATTAAAAATGCCTGGGAAGACAGAGAAGTGTCCTTCTGTCTGAGTCCAGAGAACGATGAGAATGCTTTAAATGCCAGGGATCTTTGCGACCTGAGGGAGCTCTCAGAAGGGGCACTCGAATCGTCAGTGTAGTGATTCAGGTCCACACTCAACTTCAACTCTCTATTTCCCTTACCACTCTAAAACAGTATTATTCGTCAACTCATTAACCACACAAAAGTGATCCAGACTTCAGTAATCAACTACGTATAAGACTTAATTGGAAAACTGATTTTTAAAAAAGTATTGAAAGGTGGGATGGGTACTGAGACTGGAGATATTCTGAGGCAGTTCGTCAAAGCACTTGAGAGGAGGTTGGTGTGTGACAAAAGTGAGAGAACTTGAGAGATGAAGAGAGATATAAAGTGTGAAATACATACAGGGAAACAAATAGACATAAAGAGACAGAGATAAAGAGAAAAACAAAGAGAGAAAAACAGAGAGCGAGAGAAGGACACTCACACACGCAGGAAGGCAGCTGTCCAGACCAGTTGTGGTCCTGCAGGCAGATCCGCACCGAGGAGCCGATGAGGCGGAAGCCTGGGATGCACTGGTATACCACCGTCTCCCTGTAGCCAAAGTTCTCCCCAATTACCTGACCGTTCACTATGGTCTCTGGAATACCACAGTGGCCCGCTGGAGAGAAACACAAAAGGAAAAAGTTAAGAGAGAGGAAAAGGGAGAGGGGGAGCCGTAGAAGGGGGTAGAGGGAGATGGTG
The DNA here is from genome assembly GCF_045791955.1 of Oncorhynchus clarkii lewisi. Classification (NCBI taxonomy): domain Eukaryota; kingdom Metazoa; phylum Chordata; class Actinopteri; order Salmoniformes; family Salmonidae; genus Oncorhynchus; species Oncorhynchus clarkii. The sequence continues at coordinate 18,862,571 of NC_092178.1, forward strand.
TTTTCACTGAAACAGACACATAGCAGCTAGAGAGAGAAAAAAACTACTCTCAGAGAGAGGCAAAAAACAAAAAATTCTTTCCACAGGGCTGCAGCTTAAGCCTCATCCTCTTCAACATATATATAAACAAAATGGCGAGGGCACTAGAACAATCTGCAGCACCCGGCCTCACCCTACTAGAATCTGAAGTCAAATGTCTATTGTTTGTTGATGATCTGGTGCTTCTATCACCAACCAAGGAGAGCCAACAGCAGCACCTACAGTAGATCTTCTGCACTGATTCTGTCAGACCTGGGCCCTGACAGTAAATCTCAGTAATACAAAAATAATGGTGTTCCAAAAAAGGACCAGTTGCCAGGACCACAAATACAAATTCCACCTTGACACTGTTGCCCTAGAGCACACAAAAAACTATACATACCTCGGCCTATACATCGGCCTAAACATCAGCGCTACAGGTAACTTCCACAAAGCTGTGAATAATCTGAGACATAAAATTCAACATACCAATTAGGATCTGGCTAAAAATACTTGAATCAGTTATAGAACCCATTGCCCTTTATGGTTGTGAGGTCTGGCGTCCGCTCACCAATCAAGAATTCACAAAATAGGACAAACACCAGATTGAGACTCTGCATGCAGAATTCTGCAAACATATCCCCTGTGTACAACGTAAAACACCAAATAATGCATGCAGAGCAGAATTAGGCCGATACCCGCTAATGATCAAAATTCAGAAAAGAGCAGTTCAATTCTACAACCACCTAAAAGGAAGCGATTCCCATACTTCCATAACAAAGCCATCACCTACAGAGAGATGAACCTGGAGAAGAGTCCCGTAAGCAAGCTGGTCCTGGAGCTCTGTCACAAACACAAACAGACCCCACAGAGCCCCAGGACAGCAACACAATTAGACCAAACCAAATCATGAGAAAACAAAAAGATACTTATTTCCAATGTGTCAAGTAATTAACAAAAAACAGAGCAAACTACGGTAGAATGCTATCTGGCCCTAAACAGAGAGTACACAGTGGCAGAATACCTGACCACTGTGACTGACCCAAACTTAAGGAAAGCTTTGACTATGCACAGACTCAGTGAGCATAACCTTGCTATTGATAAAGGTCTCAGTAGGCAGACCTGACTCTCAAGAGAAGACAGGCTACTTACTGTATGTGCTCACTGCCCACAAAATTAGGTGGGAATTGAGATGCACTTCCTAACCTCCTGTCAAATGTTTGACCATATTAGAAGCACATATTTCCCTCAGATTACACAGATCCACAAATAATTAAAAAACAAACCACATTTTGATAAACTCATATCTACTGGGGGAAATACCAGTGGGACATCACAGCAGCAAGATTTGTGACCTGTTGTCACAAGATAAGGGCAACAAGTGAAGAACATTGTAAATACAACCGATAATTTTAAAATGTATTTTCCCTTTGTACTTGAACTATTAGCACATCGTTACAACACTGTATATAGACATAATACGACATTTGGAACCTCTGTGAGTGTAATATTTACTGTTTATTTTTATTGTTTATTTCACTTTTGTTTTATCTACTTCACTTACATTGGCAATGTTAACATATGTTTCCCATGCCAATAACAATAAGTATTGTACTGTACTGAATAGTCATGTTCTGGAGACAGACAGACAGACAGACAGACAGACAGACAGACAGACAGACAGACAGACAGACAGACAGACAGACAGACAGACAGAGACAGAGACAGACAGAGACAGACAGAGACAGACAGAGACAGACAGAGACAGACAGAGACAGACAGAGACAGACAGAGACAGACAGACAGACAGACAGACAGACAGACAGACAGACAGGATAGAGATTTTCATTTAATCACACATGTCGCAGAAATACAGTATTTGCAGTACACAGACGTGTTCTAGAGAAAATAAAGAAGCCCAAAATAGACACTTCTCCCTGCTTCCACAGACTTGGCATCAGCACACAGAAAAGTTAGACAGTCAAGCTATTTACCACAATAAACATATGTTCATTAGAGGGTGAAGACCAAAATAACTCCACACCAACAAAAACATTCTTAGGGCAAAAGATAGCCTACATTTCACAGGCAATACAGCGTCTGGAGAATGTTGTCTTGGTTGTTTCACACAAACACAGACAGACAACAGAAATGTTGGGAATTAATTGGTCGTTTTACCCAAGCAGCGGGTCTCCTGTCCACTCCACAGTCCAGAGGAGAGGCATTCTCTCACAGTCGAGCCCACCAGCATGAACCCTGCGTCGCACATGAAGATGGCAGTCGCCCCAAAGGTCATCTGGGTACCAATCTTCTTCCCATTGGGCGGGCCAGGGAGGTCCCCGCAGGAAATGACTGTGGCACAGACAATAACAAAGGCATCATCAGCTAGCTGACAGACCAATGGCATTAAACACCTGAGACATATCAGCCAGCTGACAGACCAATGGCATTCAACAGCTGAGACATATCAGCCAGCTGACAGACCAATGGCATTAAACAGCTGAGACATATCAGCCAGCTGACAGATCAATGGTATTAAACAGCTGAGACATATCAGCCAGCTGACAGATCAATGGTATTAAACAGCTGAGACATATCAGTCAGCTGACAGACCAATGGTATTAAACAGCTGAGACATATCAGTCAGCTGACAGACCAATGGTATTAACAAACACCTGAACGATATCAGCCAGCTGACAGACCAATGGTATTAACAAACACCTGAACGATATCAGCCAGCTGACAGACCAATGGTATTAACAAACACCTGAACGATATCAGCCAGCTGACAGACCAATGGTATTAACAAACACCTGAGAAATATTGTAGGAGAATTTACAGTGCTTTGGTGATTTTCCAGTATCTATACTGTTTTCCCAGAAGTAGTGTAACAGAATCAATATGGGGCTAATTATTAGACATGTGTAAGCAGAATGAAGGCTGAACCCATGTGATCAACATCGAGTTAACCATTAGACATGTAAAAATAGAACGTAAACAGAATCCATGTGGATGTGGCAAGCTAGAACAACACAGACTTAACTGGTCTGGGCCATATCTGAGCAGAATCCATGTGGATGTGGCAAGCTAGACCAACACAGACTTGACTGGTCTGGGCCATGTCTGAGCAGAATCCATGTGGATGTGGCAAGCTAGACCAACACAGACTTGACTGGTCTGGGCCATATCTGAGCAGAATCCATGTGGATGTGGCAAGCTAGACCAACACAGACTTGACTGGTCTGGGCCATATCTGATCTTGTGAAAGCTACTGGACATACACATGGGTTAATCATACATAGACAACATCGGCCTGAACTTGTGAATACCTTTGAACAGGAACATTAGTTAATCAGTTATAGGCACCATCAGACATACACCTGCAGTAGGAGTGTGCATGTCTGTTTATTTTTGTGTCATTGCAATGTCACGGCACCAATAGAGTCTATGCCCTAATGTCTGAGCCAATAAAAGAATGGAAACTAAGCAAGGCAACAAGATAAGGGTGGCCAGGGCTAAAGGGTATTAATAATTAACATAAAGTGGAGTGACTATGTTATGTAAGGGTAAAACTGTATAAAAGCAGAGTACTGAGACTGGAAAGTTCAGTTGGTCCATGGGCCTGCTCGGCTTTGCTACTTTTGTGATAAAGTCTATTTGAATTCACAAGCTCCGAAGGGGAGTCATATTATTTTTGGGGGGATCCTCAAGATGGGAGGAAATGAGGGGAGAGAGGAGGAGTGGAGAGGAAGGGAGGAGTGGAGAGAAGAGGAGGGGAAGGTAAAGGGAGGTTAGAGGTGTTTGTTTTTTTTAAACCAGAAGAATCAATGTGGTCTATTCATTATTCCCACCAACATCCACACTCCAGTCATACCTGATACTCCTACATCCACATTCCAGGCATACAGTACCTGCTACTACTACATCCACTCTCCAGGCATACATGCTACTCCTACAACCACACTCCAGGCATACCTGCTACTCCTACATCCACACTCCAGGCATACCTGCTACTCCTACATCCACACTCCAGGCATACCTGCTACTCCTACATCCACACTCCAGGCATACCTGCTACTCCTACATCTACACTCCAGGCATACCTGCTACTCCTACATCCACACTCCAGGCATACCTGCTACTCATGAAAAATGCCTGTCAAAATGATAATCATTACATAAACATACAATACGGCTAAGGCACACTGTAACAGCCTAAAACACAACCTAAACACAATATGCTTCTGACATGGAAATAGTGTAAAAAGTCCCAGATTGGAAAAAAGAAAATGGCCACCCTATACTCACTCTGGCAGTGAGGCCTTTCGTTCCTCCAACTCCATATGCCATTGGCCGTACACTGGATGTGGGCAGGGCCTAGGCGGTAATAGCCCGGGTCACAGCTGAAGATAATCTTGGTCCTGTACTCATAGTGGGAGCCATTCACGATCCTCCACCTCCCGTGCTCCAGAGAGAAGGAGCCGATGCTTGGACACACCACCACTGTTACACAGAAACACATACACACGCACACACACACACACGCACCCGCACACACAAGAATAGTTAACACATAAATAAAAGCAAAAAACAGTTGAGTATTTTAGCAGACTTAAAGTCAGAAGATATTAAGATAATTCAGCTGAAAATCTGTTCTCACACAGCACTATATTATTGAGGTGAAGAGGATGGAATATTAAAAGGTTTTCTTCTCTCTGTAATCTGTTGACCTCCATTTACGCTGCTTTGTGAGGCAGCCAGGCACGTTTAACAGGCATTTTAATGGGCAATAACAAAATACTGACAACTCCATTCATAAATAAGTGAGGGATTGCCTTCAAGGGGGGAACTGATTTTAAGAGGGATGTAATTGCCCTCCTGAGGAGCTGTGAGGTGAAAGCCCACGCACACCCACACGCACATGCACACACACGCGCACACACACACGCACACACACACGCACACGCACACTCTCTTCCCTTACTTCCCCTGTCTCCGCTGCTGGACTTGCCACCTAGCCTAACGGTACCTGCCTGGGCATCGGGCACCCACACCCTCGTACATGCTCCCCCACTAGCCTCCCACCTGAGCAACGGGGGATCTTGTTGTGGTTGCTCCAGGTGCCATCCGGCTGGCAGACGGCGCTGGTCAGCTCTTTGGAGGACAGGCGGTAGCCGTCATTGCAGAAGTAGGTCACGCGCGTGCCCACTGAGTAGTCCACCGTCAGCACTCCTCCGTTCACCGGCGCCTTGGGCACCCCGCAGGACACCGCTGCCGGGAGGGGGTGGGGGGGTGGGGGGACCAGGGGAGAAGGAGGGAAGAGGAGGAGAGGAGCGTCAGCGCTTATAAAACCCAGGGGGTGAGACGCAGGGTTATCATGTTACGCAATCAAATCAGTCTCACACACAGAGATACACTACATACTCACTACATAATCAGTGTAATACACACACTACACACTCAGATTAGTCTCACACACAGAGATACACTCCAACTCACACATACAGAGCACTCAAATAACACACTCAATCTCACAGAAACACCTACCAACAGTACACAACAACAAAGAGATAAACACACACCGTTTCAACACACACAAAGATCTGCTGATGACAAGACAAACATTAACACTATTCATACATATTGACCTTTCACACTACTCACTCAAAGACCCACTGACTGTACCACGACAGACAGACAGACAGACAGACAGACAGACAGACAGACAGACAGACAGACAGACAGACAGACAGACAGACAGACAGACAGACAGACAGACAGACAGTACTGTGAGGAACATTGACTCTAACATACAGAAACCATATAATGACAAATAGTCAGATTCATTCTTCTAACACACAGAGGGCGATGAGCATTGACGCATTGAGACAACTTCCACACAATAACACACTGCTCACTCAATTCACACTGACGATGTACTGACAAGGTAGTGCCCACTCAATCTTTAAAAAGCTACCTTATTTCATCTGATTTACAAAAAGATTCTCACAGAATGTAGTCTTTCGCTCAGAGAGAGAGAGAGAAAAACACATGCAGTGACCGAGATAAAGAAACCAAAACCAAGATACTGGCGTGAGCAAACATACAAACCAAGGTAGAACAACTCAAATAATAATTCCACCTCTTCACACAAGTCCCCGTCAAGCAGAGGTGGAATTATGTGTGCAGGAGTTATTTTAGTTGTTCTACAGTGTTGATTTTTGGGCGGTGACTGCCAGCACCAA
>NC_092178.1:18871332-18888832 GCF_045791955.1 Oncorhynchus clarkii lewisi
CTGTAATTTCCCCACACATATGCAGTATACGTACAGTATGTACAATATATATACATACCATTACATCAATATCACTCTCTCTGGCATTAACACGTTTAAACACTTCTCACAGTTCAGTTCAGTGTAGTTATGTAAAAGCATGCTGTGCAGCTTCTTCCTGCGTTGACACTTGGCCCTGAGCCCTGCACGAACAGGAAGATGGGGACGAGGACTGTGTCACACCAAATCAGTGGGCAGGCGTGAGACACACACCACACTCAGCATACACGTACAAACAGTAATTACAAAGTCAGCACAACACAGGGTTAATTCTAGGTGTGTTGGTGTCCTATGTCCTGTAAGACTAAAAGGGGAGAGTTCCTCCTCGTGAGAAAAAGCCTCCTGACCCCCATTTTAAGGTTAATGTTGTTTTTGTTAAAAAAAAAAGTTTTATCTTTCTGCTTTACATACTGTTTTGATCTATCCTGGGTACCAGTCCATTTGTGCCATCATGCCACTCCATTTGTGCCACCATGTACTAACCTAGCAACTAGGAAAGAATTGCTAACTTGAAAAACATTAAGAGTTCACCAGCTAACATGTGATATCTCGTCTCCATCACCATCTAAATGCACTATAAAGTGCTCTGAGTGCTCCTTCAACTGAGCAGTTTGTATAACAAGGCCAAGCATGTACCTCAACTTGTCACTTTCATAACTACAGTAGAAGGGCAAAGTCAACCCACATCCGGGAGTGTCAATTCTAGTTCACACAGCAAGTTCTGACTTACAGGCCTTATTCATTCTGATCCATATTAAACCTACAGTTAAAAAGCACTGGTCTGATTGTGTGTGAACAATGGTAAGGGCTAGCACATAAAAAGATAGGTGCAGTGAAATGAGTTGTTTTACAGGGCAGCCATAGTAGTACGGCACCCCTGGAGCAAATTAGGGCTACGTACCTTGCTAATGGGCACAGACAGATTTTTCACCTTGTCAGCTCAGGTATTTGGCCCCACACTCTAACCGCTAGGCTACGTGCCTAGTATGTAGTATGGAAATGTAAACATATTGAATGCAGAGCAGAAAGCAACTCTGTCATATTATCTCACTGAGGAAGATTATAGAAGAGGCAAAGAATGCTGACAGAGAGAGGGAGAGAGGAAGAGAGATAGAGAAAGAGGGAGAGAGAGAGAGAGAGAGGGAGAGAGAGAGAGAGAGAGAGAGAGAGGGGGAGGGAGGGAGGGAGGGAGAGGGAGAGGGAGGGAGAGAGAGAGAGAAAGAGGGAGAGAGAGAGAGGAAGAGAGAGAGAGGGGAGAGAGAGAGAGAGAGAGAGGAAAATAGTGAGAGAGAGAGAAAGAGGAAGAGAGGAAGAGAGACAGAGAGAAAGAGAAAGAGAAAGGAAAAGAGAGAGAGAGAGGAAAAGACAGAGAGCGAGCGAGGGAGATAAAGAAAGAATTGGGCTCTGAGACAGAGAGTTATGGAGAGGATGCAGAATAGAAAGACTGTCAGGAAGATGAAGAGGAAAAGGGAGAGTAAGAGTGAGAGAGGAAGAGTGAGAGAGAGGAGAGCGAGAGAGAGATGCTAAACTCTAGCTTGAGCGTCACAACACTTCAAAGCAGATTTACTACAAATATCTTGCATACTTAAACAAGCGAGGAAGTTATCCCCCAGCAAATCTCCTGACGCACATACTGAGTGCCAAATTACAAGTTCCCTCAGCTGCATGACTCCATGTTATGAGATACCAGCAATCTCTGAGGCAGGGAGTCATTTGCACAATGTCAGTTATTATTTGGAAAAGTATCAGAAATGTAACTGGGTTATACACAGCAGAACAAACACGACGAGGCAGCTCAAGAACAACATCTTATAATGTGAAAGCAAAAATAAAGACAGAGTGTTAGGCCAAACTATTTGTTGATGCATCGCTAACACCAAATATCAATAACGATTGAGATTTTTTGTCTGTTTCTCTGAAAAAAATAGAGATTGTGTTTCTGTAGAAATTCAGCGACTAGGTATCTTCCTGAAAAGATGAATATACTTAGATAATGGAAGTGGAGATGAAAAGGGATGTTGCTATGGCTACTCAATCACAAAAACCTCCATTAGAATTATTGGCACGGCCTTGCAGCCAAGTCCTTACTCTGGGAATATTTGGACTTCCCTAGCCGTAGTCTTGTTGTTCCTCACAAGCTACATTCCTAATACTGCAATCTAATCCTTATACTGCAGACTAGCCCAAATACTGCAGTCTAGTCCTAATACTGCAGTGTAGTTCTAATACTGCAGTCTTAGCCTAATACTGCAGTCTTGTCCTAATATTGCAGTCTTGTCCTAATACTGCAGTCTATTTCTAATACTGCAGTCTATTTCTAATACTGCAGTCTATTTCTAATACTGCAGTCTTGTCCTAATACTTCAGTCTTGTCCTAATACTTCAGTCTTGTTCTAATACTGCAGTCTATTTCTAATACTGCAGTCTATTTCTAATACTGCAGTCTTGTCCTAATACTGCAGTCTTGTTCTAATACTGCAGTCTATTTCTAATACTGCAGTCTATTTCTAATACTGGAGTCCTGTCCTAATACTGCAGTCTATTTCTAATACTGCAGTCTATTTCTAATACTTCAGTCTTGTCCTAATACTGCAGTCCTGTCCTAATACTGCAGTCTAGTCCTAATACTGCAGTCTTGTCCGAATACTGCAGTCTTGTCCTAATACTGCAGTCTTGTTCTAATACTGCAGTCTATTTCTAATACTGCAGTCTATTTATAATACTGCAGTCTTATCCTAATACTTCAGTCTTGTCCTAATACTGCAGTCTTGTCCTAATACTGCAGTCTTGTCCTAATACTGCAGTCTTGTTCTAATATTGCAGTCTTGTCCTAATACTGCAGTCTATTTCTAATACTGCAGTCTATTTCTAATACTGCAGTCTTGTCCTAATACTGCAGTCTTGTCCTAATACTGCAGTCTTGTTCTAATACTGCAGTCTATTTCTAATACTGCAGTCTATTTATAATACTGCAGTCTTGTCCTAATACTTCAGTCTTGTTCTAATACTGCAGTCTATTTCTAATACTGCAGTCTATTTCTAATACTGCAGTCTATTTCTAATACTGCAGTCCTGTCCTAATACTGCAGTCTATTTCTAATACTGCAGTCTATTTCTAATACTGCAGTCTATTTCTAATACTTCAGTCTTGTCCTAATACTGCAGTCCTGTCCTAATACTGCAGTCTAGTCCTAATACTGCAGTCTTGTCCGAATACTGCAGTCTTGTCCGAATACTGCAGTTTTGTCCTAATACTGCAGTCTATTTCTAATACTGCAGTCTATTTCTAATACTGCTGTCTAGTCCTAATACTGCAGTCTAGTCCTAATACTGCAGTCTAGTCCTAATACTGCAGTCTTGGCCTAATACTGCAGTCTTGTCCTAATCTTGCAGTCTAGTCCTAATACTGCAGACTAGTCCTAATACTGCAGGCTAGTCCTAATACTGCAGTCTAGCCCTTATACTGCAGTCAAGCCCTAAAACTGCAGTCTAGTACTAATACAACAGTCTAGTCCTAATACTGCAGTCTAGCCCTAATACTGCAGTATTGTCCTAATACTGCAGTCTGGTCCTAATACTGCAGTCTAGTCCTAATACTGCAGACTGGTCCTAATACTACAGAGTAGTCCTAAATCTGCAGTCTAGTCCTAATACTGCAGACTAGTCCTAATACAACAGTCTAGTCCTAATACTGCAGTCTAGTCCTAATACTGCAGAGTAGTCCTAAATCTGCAGTCTAGTCCTAATACTGCAGACTAGTCCTAATACTGCAGACTAGTCCTAATACTGCAGAGTAGTCCTAAATCTGCAGTCTAGTCCTAATACTGCAGATTAGTCCTAATACTGCAGACTAGTCCTAATACTGCATGCTAGCCCTAATTCTGCAGTCTAGTCCCAATACTGCAGTCTATTCCTAATATTGCAGTCTATTCCTAATACTGCAGTCTAGTCCTAATACTGCTTTGTGCTGTCTTACTACTACTCCTTTAGCTTTTCACATGGTGTTATCGCCGTCGGCATCACAGTCTGGGGAGACCATAGGTGTCTTTTGCCTTGGGGGTCTTAGCGCAGCGTCTGTTGTCACATTTGGAAAAAGCTGTGTAGCCTGAGACAAAGCTATGTCTTACTCAGGACTATTAGGGACAGACTGGCTGTCAGCTCTGACCAACATTTGACCTGTTCAGGCCCTGTCTGTCCCTGGCCCGCCTGCCTGCTCAGCAAAGTGTGACCCAGCTCTGTGGTTGTTTAGGGTCCCCAGGCCCTGACTGACATCTCCACTGACATCTGTAGTAGCACCAAGATATGAGGAAGCAGCACTAGGCCCATGGTTTTAGCCAGTCAGAGAATGAGTGCATAGCTTAGAGCAAAATCTATTTAATGTGCTCTGAACCTCAACAATGCGCTAACCTCCATGACAGTGTATGTAAATGCATCAATACTGTAAATTGTTAATTCTTCAATACCTCAAGGAAAGACAGACAAATATTGAGTACAACCACAATATTCCACATGCAAGTTTTTAGTATCTACTATCTACTTTGCAATAATTCTCCCACTCTCACATGCAAGCAAGCACGCACACAAACTCACTCCGCAATCCTCACTCTCAAAAGACATAAACGTGCAAGTGAATAAGAGTGATTTAAATGGATACATACTTTGATACTCACCAACATAGCGGATACGGAAGCCCTTCTTGTTGGTGCCGTGGTCGGAGGACCAGCGCAGTGTGAGTTGGTGGCCGGTGGTAGTGATGTTGAAGGGCGCGGGGACGTCACCGCTGAAGGTGGCCAGAGTCTGACTGTTAGTACTGGGACCTAGAGAGAGAGAGAGAGAGAGAAGAGAGAGAAAAGTAAGAGAGAGAGAGAGAGAGAGAGAGAGAGAGAGAGAAAAGAGAGAAAAGTAAGAGAGAGAGAGAGAGAGAGAGAGAGAGAGAGAGAGAGAGAGAGAGAGAGAGAGAGAGAGAGAGAGAGAGAGAGAGAGAGAGAGAGAGAGAGAGAGAGAGAGAGAGAGCGAGAGCGAGAGCGAGAGCGAGAGCGAGAGAGAGATAGAGATAGAGATAGAGATAGAGATAGAGATAGAGAGCAAGAGCGAGAGAGAGAGAGAGAGAGAGAGAGAGAGGATGCTAACAATAAGGCAGATGTTTGTGTATTTGTGTTGAAAACATCATACATTTACAAGGCTAAGAAAGAATAACAGCTTCAGTAACATTGTATTAAAGCTGCAATATGTAACTTTTTGGGCCACCAGACTAAATTCACATAAATGTGCGTTATTAATCTGTCATTCTCATTGAAAGCAAGTCTAAGAAGTGGTGCACGCTATTTCTATGCTTCCCATTCTTAAGTTTAGTTTGGGCTTCTTTTACTTTCGGTTTTGTACACAGCTGAAAATACAATACGTTTGGTTATTAAAAATATATTTCACACCGCTTTAGATAGTATAATGATTCTCTACACTATACTTGCTTGTTATGTCACATAAACTGAAATTAGGCGAACTATTCAAATTTGAGCATCTTTAATCTTTAGTTATGAGAAGTGGGGCTGAACATTGTACATCACAAAGGCCTTTTAGACATTACAGCATGAATCTAAATGTGTTCAGTGGTATTGTGGTTGCTTCACATTCATGTTGTTGCATTCATTCAAAGGGAGGTCATACAAAGTTCTGTAGGACTTGCATTTAATACTGACACTTCTAGCCATTTCATTCCCAAATTCTCCAAACGCAATTCACTAAAGATTACATTTACAATGCCACTGCAGCCCAAGTAGACAGTTTGAACACAACACAACTCTGAGCAAAAGCAGAACAGGTTCAAAAAACATCACAGTGTGCAATGCTAGCCTGGTCCCAGATCTGTTTGTGCTGTAATGAGTTGGCAAGACAGCAGAAACCGTTATGGGACCAGGCTAGTGTAATGCTACAGTAGCTACCATCAAAGACTTCTAGGATGTCGAACTCCCTCTCGGTCTGGAAGGACTCGAAGTACAATGTGATGTTGTAGCCCTTCTCTACATTGATAGTCCAGATACACATCTGCAGATTTGGGTAGCTTTCAGGGTAGCCTGGACTCAGGATTACCCCAGTAGAGTCAAACCTTACATCGTGGGCCGGGCATTGCACTGGGTGGGCACATAACAGCAGACAAAATGTATGTTAGAGGTGGATTCTGTATCTTTCTATACATGTCATTTATTCAGTGGTCACCCAGGAGACAGTACTCACTAAACTAAGTAAACACAGTCGGCCAAGAAGCAAAACAATAAGAGGAGTGGTTACATTGTGCCGAGAAAAGAACCTCCCCTTACTTTATGGGTTGTCCTTATTTATTACACAGACAATATACACTGCTCAAAAAATAAAGGGAACACCAAAATAACACATCCTAGATCTGAATGAATGAAATATTCTTATTAAGTACTTTTTTCTTTACGTAGTTGAATGTGCTGACAACAAAATCACCCAAAAATGATCAATGGAAATCAAATGTATCAACCCATGGAGGTCTGGATTTGGAGTCACACTCAAAATTAAAGTGGAAAACCACACTACAGGCTGATCCAACTTTGATGTAATGTCCTTAAAACAAGTCAAAATGAGGCTCAGTAGTGTGTGTGGCCTCCACGTGCCTGTATGACCTCCCTACAACGCCTGGGCATGCTCCTGATGAGGTGGTGGATGGTCTCCTGAGGGATCTCCTCCCAGACCTGGACTAAAGCATCCGCCAACTTCTGGACAGTCTGTGGTGCAACGTGGCGTTGGTGGATGGAGCGAGACATGATGTCCCAGATGTGCTCAATTGGATTCAGGTCTGGGGAACGGGTGGGCCAGTCCATAGCATCAATGCCTTCCTCTTGCAGGAACTGCTGACACACTCCAGCCACATGAGGTCTAGCATTGTCTTGCATTAGGAGGAACCGAGGGCCAACCGCACCAGCATGTGGTCTCACAAGGGGTCTGAGGATCTCATCTCGGTACCTAATGGCAGTCAGGCTACCTCTGGCGAGCACATGGAGGGCTGTGCGGCCCCTCAAAGAAATGCCACCCCACACCATGACTGACCCACCGCCAAACCGGTCATGCTGGAGGATGTTGCAGGCAGCAGAACGTTCTCCACGGCGTCTCCAGACTGTCACGCCTGTCACATGTGCTCAGTGTGAGAGCACAGGGCGCCAGTGGGCACAGGGCGCCAGTGGCGAGTTTTGCCAATCTTGGTGTTCTCTGGCAAATGCCAAACGTGCTGCACGGTGTCGGGCTGTAAGCACAACCCCCACCTGTGGACGTCGGGCCCTCATACCACCCTCATGGAGTCTGTTTCTGACCGTTTGAGCAGACACATGCACATTTGTGGCCTGCTGGAGGTCATTTTGCAGGGCTCTGGCAGTGCTCCTCCTGCTCCTCCTTGCACAAAGGCGGAGGTAGCGGTCCTGCTGCTGGGTTGTTGGCCTCCTCCACGTCTCCTGATGTACTGGCCTGTCTCCTGGTAGCGCCTCCATGCTCTGGACACTACGCTGACAGACACAGCAAACCTTCTTGCCACAGCTCGCATTGATGTGCCATCCTGGATGAGCTACACTACCTGAGCCACTTGTGTGGGTTGTAGACTCCGTCTCATGCTACCACTAGAGTGAAAGCACCGCCAGCATTCAAAAGTGACCACAACATCAGCCAGGAAGCATAGGAACTGAGAAGTGGCCTGTGGTCACCACCTGCAGAACCACTCCTTTATTGGGGGTGTCTTGCTAATTGCCTATAATTTCCACCTGTTGTCTATTTCATTTGCACAACAGCATGTAAAATGTATTGTCAATCGGTGTTGCTTCCTAAGTGGACAGTTTGATTTCACAGAAGTGTGATTGACTTTGAGTTACATTGTGTTGTTTAAGTGTTCCCTTTATTTTTTTGAGCAGTCTATTTATATACAGTACCAGTCAAAAGTGTGAACACATCTACTCATTCAAGGTTTTTTATTTGTTTTTACTATTTCTACACTGTAGAATAATAGTGAAGACATCAAAACTATGAAATAACACAAATGGAATCATGTAGTAACCAAAAAAAGTGTTAAACAAATTAAAATATATGTTGTATTTGAGATTCTTTAATGTAGCCACTTGTCACACCCTGACATTAGTTATCTATGTTTTATGTATTATTTTGGTCAGGTCAGGGTGTGACAAGGGTGGGTATGTGTGTTTTGTCCTGTGTAGGGTTTTTGTTAGATAATGTAGGTCTATGGTGGCCTGAATTGGTTCCCAATCAGAGGCAGCTGTTTATCGTTGTCTCTGATTGGGGATCCTATTTAGGTTGCCATTTTCCATTTTGGTTTTGTAGGTTATTGTCTATGTGTAGTTGCATGTCAGCACTCGTTCTATATAGCTTCACGTTCGTTTTGTTGTTTTGTTAGTTTGTTTAGTGTATTCTTATCACGCTGCACCTTGGTCTTCTCGTTATGAAGAACGTGACAGAATAAACAAACCATAAAAGGACCAAGCAGCGTGTTAAGGAGGAATGGACCTGGGAGGAAATTTTGGACGGAGCAGGACCCTGGACGCAGGCTGAGGAGTCGCCTAGGAGCAAGAGAGGACAGCAACGACGTCGGGGAGGTAGCCCACAGAAACCCCCCCCTAAAAAATTTGCGGGGGCACATGGAGCAGTCTGCGAAGTTGAGGGGTGAGTCAGAGATTGTCGAGGAGTTATGGGACAGATTGGAGGAGAGTGAACGGAGGGGAGATTATGAGACCTTCGAGAAGTTGTTGAATAAATTGGAGGAGAGTGAAGAGAGAGAGCTGTAGGTTTGGCGTAGTATGCACGGCATTCGCCCTGAGGAGCGTGTTAGCTGTCCAATGCCACCTGTGTCAGTTCCTCGTACTCATCCTGAAACGTGTTAAAGTTTCGGAACAATTGATGCCGGCTATACACACCAGGTCTCCAGTTCCTACTCTTCACACCCTTCCTCAAGTGCGCCTTCAGAGTCCAGTACGTCATGTTCCTCCTTCCCCCACTCGCCCTGAGGTGCGTGTCCTCGGCCCGGTACCACCAGTTCTGGCACCACGCACCAGGCCTCCAGTGCGCCTCTAGAGTCCAGTACGTCATGTTTCTCCTTCCCGCACTCGCTCTGAGGTGCGTGTCCTTGGCCCGGTACCACTAGTTCTGGCACCACTCACCAGGCCACCAGTGTGCCTCCAGAGTCCAATAAGTCCTGTTCCTCCTCCCTGCACTCGCCCTGAGGTGCGTGTCCTCAGCCCGGTACCACCAGTGCCGGCACCATGCACCAGGCCTACAGTGCGCATCGGTAGTCCAGTACGCCTTGTACCACCAATGCCGGCACCTACAGTGCGCCTCGGCAGTCCAGAGTGTCCGGCGATAGTACTCAGTTCAGAGCGTCCGGCGACAGTACCCAGTCCGGAGCGTCTGGCGACAGTACCCAGTCCGGATCGTCCGGCGACAGTACCCAGTCCGGAGCGTCCGGCGACGGGCCACAGTCCGGAACCTCCAACGACGGGCCACAGTCCGGAGCCTCCAACGATGGTCCCCAGTCCGGGGTCTCCAGCAACGGGACACAATCCGGGGTCTCCAGCGACGGTCCCCAGCCCAGGGTCTCCAGCGACGGTCCCCAGTCCAGAACATCCGGCGATGGTCCACGCAGCGAGGGTCCCCAGCCCGGGGCCTACGGCGAGGATCCATGGGTCAGTGCTACATGAGCGGAAGTGTGGCGGCGTCCAGAACCAGAGCTGCCACGGAGGGTAGATACCCACCCGGACCCTCCCCCAGAAGTTCAGGTTTGTGGTCGGGAGTCCGCACCTTTGGGGGGGGGGGGGGGGTCCTATCTAGGTTGCCATTTTCCATTTTGGTTTTGTGGGTTATTGTCTATGTGTAGTTGCATGTCACCATTTGTTGTATTAGCTTCACGGTCGTTTGTTATTTTGTTTAATGTTCTTTATTAAAAGAGGAATGTATTCAAATCATGCTGCGCCTTGGTCTCCTCGTTATGACAAACGTGACACCAGCCTTTGCCTTGATGACAGCTTTGCACACTCTAGACATTCTCTCAACCAGCTTCATGAGGTAGTCACCTGGAATGCATTTCAACTAACAGGTGCCTTGTTAAAAGTCATTTAAAAAAGGTTTTATTTCCTTCTTAATGCTTTTGAGCCAATCAGTTGTGTTGTGACAAGGTAGGGGTGGTATACAGAAAATTGCCCTATTTGGTAAAATACCAAGTCCATATTATGGCAAGAACAGCTCAAATAAGCAAAGAGAAACGACAGTCCATCACTACATTACTTTAAGACATGAAGGTCAATCAATGTGGAATATTTCAAGAACTTTGAAAGTTTCTTCAAGTGCAGTTGCAAAAACCATTAAGCGCTGTGATGAAACTGGCTTTCATGAGGACTGCCACAGGAAAGAAAGACCCAGAGTTACCTCTGCTGCAGAGGATACATTCATTAGAGTTAACTGCACCTCAGATTGCAACCCAAATAAATGCTTAACAGAGTTCAAGTAAAAGACACATCTCAACATCAACTGTTCAGAGGAGACTGTGTGAATAAGGCCTGAATTGCTGCAAAGAAACCACTACTAAAGGACACCAACAAGAAGAAAATACTTCTTTGGTCAAGAAACACGAGCAATGGAAATTATTTTTATTGAACCTTTATTTAACTAGGCAAGTCAGTTAAGATGAAATTCTTATTTACAATGATGGCCTACGGGGAACAGTGGCTTAACTGCCTTGTTCAGGGGCAGAACGACAGATTTTTACCTTGTCAGCTCAGGATTTGATCCAGCAACCTTTTGGTTACTGGCCACCTCTCTAACCACTAGGATACCTGCCGCCCTGGTAAAAATCTGTCCTTTGGTTTGATGAGTCAAAATTTGAGATTTTGGTTCCAACCGCTGTGTCTTTGTGAGATGCAGATCTCCGCATGTGTGTGTACAGTGTGTGTGGTTCCCACCGTGAAGCATGGAGGAGGAGGTGTGATGTGTGGGTTGCTTTTCTGGTGACAAGGCACACTTGTAGCATGTAGCTTGGCTACAACAGCATTCTGCAGCGATACGCCAACCCATCTGGTTTGCGCTTAGTGGAACTATCATTTGTTTTTCAACAGGACAATGACCCAACACACCTCCAGGCTGTGTAAGGGCTATTTGACCAAGAAGGAGAGTGATGGAATGCTGCATCAGATGACCTGGCCTCCACAATCACCCAAACTCAACCCAATTGAGATGGTTTGGGATGAGTTGGACCGCAGAGTGAAGGAAAAGCAGCCAACAAGTGCTCAGCATATGTGGGAATTGTTGGAGAAGCATTCCAGGTGAAGCTGGTTAAGAGAATACCAAGAGTGTGCAAAGCTGTCATCAAGGCAAAGGGTGGATACTTTGAAGAATCTAAAATATAAAATATATTTTGATTTGTTTAACACTTTTTTGGTTACTACATGATTCCATATGTGTTATTTCACAGTTTTGATGTCTCTCCTTTTATTCTACAATGTAGAAAATAGTACTAATAAAGCGAAAACTCTTGCATGAGTAGGTGTGTCCAGACTTTTGACTGGTACTGTAAATTAACTTCAAAGTTATGTGAAAACTTTCAGCTCTACTTCATTCTATTTTTAACATACGCCTGGGAGTTGGTTTTGATCGAGTTCCAGTTCCGGTTGCAAAATACTGTGACTGCCTTCCAAATGGTACCCTATTCCCTACATAGTGCACTATTTTTGACAAGAGCCCTAGTCTAAAGTAATGTACTATGTAGGCAATTGAGTGCCATTTGGGACGCAAGCTGTGAATGATGCCATGATGAGTCGAGTTTCCAGGTTTAACATATTTTTCAGGTAGATTATCAGGACAAATCCTGACAAAGTGAGTCCCACCAATGGGATCGAGGAGAGAAATATGGCACCATAAAAGATTAATGACAACAGCTGTTTAGGCCACTAAACACAGCGAAAGGGACGACACAGAAACAGAACTGGAAGAGAAGACAGAAAACACGAGGGGCTGTGACAGAGCTGGGCAAAACGCATCACAGCAGCACAACATCAAATGACTAAACCCTTTTAATTACAGCTGCCACACACACACACGCAAGAGTGCACACACACACGCACAAACACACTCGCAGGCTCACACTTGTGCACACTTATGTGCACGAAGGAACGCACACACGCATGCACGCGCTCACACACACACACCTTGACACGTGGGAGGAAGCCCGTCCATCTGAAGTCTCTCCCCCAGCCTGCATATCAGGATCTCACTCCCCACCAGGGTGAAGCCAGGATGGCAGCGGTACCGGAGGATGTCGCCTGTGAGGAGGAGTTGAGGAGGAGGAGGAAGAGGAGAGATACCAAAAGAGAGGGAATGTTGAGAGGAGAGAGAGAGAGAGAGAAGGGTTGAATGGAGCAGAAAGTGAAAAAGACAAGTTAGCGTGTGTCTGAAAGAGAGAGAGAGACAAAGAAAGAGAGAGTGTGTAGCCTACTGTACAATCTTCAGAAAAATAACCTATAGGAGAACCCTTAGAAGAACCCTTTTTGGTTTCAGGTAGAACCTAGCCTGGGTAGGACACTTCAAGACGTTATAATTAAGCAATAAGGCACGAGGGGGTGTGGTATATGGCCAATATACCACAGCTAAGGGCTGTTCTTAACACGACGCAATGCGGAGTGCCTGGATACAGCCAACAGCTGTGGTGTATATATACCACAAATTCCCGAGGTGTCTTATTACTATTATAAACTAGTTACTCACGTAATTAGAACAGTCAAAAGTTATATTTTGTCATACCTGTGGTATACGGCTTTCAGACAATCAGCATTCAGGGGGCGAACCACCCAGTATATAATGCAAAATAAACCATGGTCCCTGAAGTATGAGTATTGCAGTAGTACTAGTGTTAGTGCAACCAAGAATAAATGGTGTTGAAAATCAAAAGTTATGCTCTTCATCATCGTCATCACCATCATATACTGTAACATTCTAGTCTTTTAGAAGCCATCTGATATCTTTAAAAAGCAGCAGAGGGCCATGTCACAGATGATGATGGATGATAGTGGTTTTAGTATTCTGTACAGGGCTGCTACAGTACACACAACCACTCGCACAGACACAAACACACATACGCACAGTCTTTGGGCCTTGTTACCGGGCAAGGTGAATCCATCTCAGCCACTGTGATCGCCCACTTTCATACCCACCAATCACAGATCTAGTTGCTAACTCACCATTAATACCACGGCAAAGCAGAAATAACCCTGTGTGTCTAGCAGGGTGTGTGTGTGCGCATGCGTGCATGCATGTGTGTGTCCTAGCTAGGTGTCTGTGAGTCTGAGTGTGTGTGTCTGTGTGTGTGCGTGTGTGTGCGTGTGTGAGTCCATCCATGGTATTAGTGGGGGTCACACATACAGGAGGAGGCCAGCCCTCTCTTCTCTAAGCCATGATCAATACTCTCTGCGAACATTGTACATCAGCGTGTTTACTGTAGCAGAGGTGAGACTGACATGGGGGATGCTGTGAAACACAGGGACATGGTACTGGTGTAAAGGGTTTCAGTTTGCTAGTTTCAGCGGCTGAAGTAAGGTCAGGACCTATACTCACAAAGCATCTCAGAAATAGGTGTGGCTGATCCCCGTCCATATAATCTTCATTCATTATGAGCTAAAAAAGCTCAACTGATCCTCGATTAGGGGCTCCATTCAATCTGCATCGCTGAAGTTCAACGTAACAACGTGATTGAAATATAAAGACAATGTTTCTGCGTTAGCGGAGACTGCATCTACGTTAATTAAACGCTGCATACGTCAGCTAAATCTTTAAATAAAAATGTTGATCACACGCTTCAGCATTACAGATTGAATCGAACCCGAGCACCCTGAGACACTTTATGAATACATGCCCAGGAGTATTCTTGACCATGTGATCTGACCAGGAAAAACTACAGGTCATAGTTATAACCAACATCACCAGAGTTTTTTCTGATTAGGTCAGGTGGTTAGAAAAACCTCCTCGTCCTAAGTATGAAGAGTAGTGAGGAGGCCCAATCTCTCCCAAACGAGCCATTAGAAAAATTGAGAATATTCTGGGATTGAACTAAAGGCCTTACCTATTTCAAGCTCCCCGTCCTCCATGAGTATATCAGCGTTAGCGGCCTCAGGGGGCGCCTGGCAGATCCTCAGCTGGTACGCTAGAATAGGAAGAAGGAGGAAGAAGCAGGAAGAAGGAAGAAGGAGGAGGAAGAAGGAAGAAGGAGGAGGAAGAAGAAGAAGGAAGAAGGAGGAGGAAGGAAAAAGAAAGAGGAAGAAGGAAGACGGAAGAATGAGGAAGGAGGAAGAAAGAAGAGATGAAAAAAGTGTAAAGAACATTTCAACAGAAATGCAAAAGTAGTAATGCTCTTTTTTTGTTAAGCACTTACTGCACTGGCACTGTTTTGTATTCTATCAAACATGGAATTAAATTAAGAATATTTTGATCTCTTGGTTATTCCTGTTGATGGTTTGAACGTGAGTTTCTGCTAAACTCAACAGTAATGCAAAGCCAATCACCCCACCTGTGCCACCACTACCGCCGACCTACTTGCAAAATCACAGATCTCCATTGATTTCCCATGTCTGGACAAAAGAGCATCAGCATTGGGGAGGAGGAAAAACGGACATTTGAAAGGTTAAGCTTAAATGGAAAAAAAATATCAGATTCCACACCTCCTCCACCTGGCTGCATAACAATTAATTCAGCAGCAATGTGATCACGACGGTGTGTTTAAGGGCATCAGATAAGCCCAGTGTACCTTTTGGGAATCAATAGAGCAGTCAAACTGGGAGGTGCTGGGACCGACGCACTGCTAACGATCTGAGGAAAGCGAACGCTGCTAGCTGGCGCTAATGACAGGATAAAATAAGGTGATACAGGTCGGAGCTGTGCCCAGGGAGAGATATTATTACACTGTACACACACAAGCACACGCAAATGCACGGACGGAGAGACATACAGACACAGATAGACACTCTCAAACACACACGAACACACACTCGAACACACACTCGAACACACACACACACACACACACACACACACACACTCGACACACACACACACACACACACACACACACACACACACACACACACACACACACACACACACACACACACACACACACACACACACACTGCTAATGACAGAATGAATGAATGAATAATATAAGGTAACGGGAAATATTACCAAGGCAAGGGGAAATATTACCATATTACCACTGAATCTTACAGCCAACATCTTTCAGGACTGCATAGCCAGACTACACCCATTACTCAGCTACCTGGCAGTGTCATGGCAACACAAACTAGGAGGGAAAATCAAAAACAGTCATTGATCATTCATTCAACTATTGAGTAATATTTGAAGGCAATCTATCATGCACCAAATACATTGAAAGTGTAGCATGCTGCTAAAAATACAATAGGTATGCTAATACTATAAAGTACTGGAGCTAGTTAGAGCATTACTCAACTGGTCTGCACTTCAAATAGCACCCTAGTCCCCATAGGGCTCTGGTCAAAAGTAGCACACTACCACATCTAGGGAATCACTGTATAGGAATCACTGTCTGACTTTCTCCCTCTCTCTTCCAGTATATATAGACAGGCTGAAGCACCATCAACATTTGTTAATTGTGGGAACCGTTTCACCGTCTTAATTGGTGCATTAATTATCAGGAATAACACAGTGGTCTATTTGTACCAATCCCCATCCCTGGCACAACCAGGCACCGACGTCTCAAAAACGCAAACCCCACCCACCTGGTTCTTAGGCAGGCTAAAGCAAAAACTCAAAATATGTCAAAGATTTCAAATAGTATTTGAACCCAGGTCTGATACACAGTACTTATTTTTCTCCCAGGCATGAACAGGGATGTATTCACTGGGAAACAAACAGAAGCCAACATAACGAAATGGGGAGGGACCTACCTTTATTTGTCCAATAAGAAACTCTTGATATGGTTTGCTGCTTTGTGCACTAATGAATACACCCCAGCTAACAGAGTAGACAGAGGAGAGGAGGGAGGAAGCTAGCTTTCTCTAACAGGAGCTTTGGCTCCAGACGATGCTGGTTGCTAGAATAAAACGAATTAAGTAGCGAGAGCCACTTACCATGTGGCTCCTGTTCAATGTGCTAGCTGATTAATAAGATTCCTTTGGAGGCTCTGCAGGGAGAGGAAGGAGAGCGAGCACAGAGGGAACAGGGGAGGGGGGTAGAGGGATGAGGGGGGAGCATGTGTATGTGGGTGGGCGTGGGTGGGCGTTAGGTGGTGAGAGGGTCGTGTGTGTGTGTGTGTGTGTGTGTGTGTGTGTGTGTGTGTGTGTGTGTGTGTGTGTGTGTGTGTGTGTGTGTGTGTGTGTGTGTGTGTGTGTGTGTGTGTGTGTGTGAGATTGTGAAGTTGGAGAATATGTGTGCGTGTGTTTGTGTGTATTGGCAATTGAAGCGAAAGCTATGAAGAGTCAATGACACTGACAGCTACTTTCTATGTCCCCATGAGAGACTGATGCACTCTTACAAAAAGGTTATTTGGCTGTTCCCATAGGATAACCCTTTTGGGTTCCAGTTAGAACCCTTTTGGGTTCCATGTAGATCTCGCTGTAGAAATGGTTCTACCTGCAACCAAAAAGGGTTCTACAAAGGGTTCTCCTTTGGGGACAGTCGAAGAACCCTTTAAGGTTCTAGATAGCACATTTTTTCTAAGAGTGTAGTTCTCACAAAAGAGCTCAATAAAAAGGAGGAAAACATGACTTAGCTTCTTCTATGTATTTCCCCAGTGGGATTTATCTACACTAACTAGGTTTCCATCCAATTGGCAACAGATTTTCATGCAAATATTCTAGAACCTGCATAAAGAAAACATGCACCCTTTCCCATCAGTGGCGTTTCCACTAAACTGACTTGTTGTGATACAAATCAGTACGTGATGACGTAGTGCACACAAAATTGTATTTTTCGCTTAAGTTTTCATGTACAGAATAAAAATCTAAAGTTCAATGTGTTTCCATCGTATTTTCAACTCTACCGATAGTTTTGTCACAAAAAACGTTACGTTAAATAGCAAATGTGCCTACCTTGGTCCAGCCAAGAGCGCGCAGACACAGTGCGGATAAGCTGTGCGGGTAGGCTAGTTTACATGGTGAGATGATTATGGATAAGTGAAGGAACATTTGTATTTGATTTTTTTTTTATACAGTTTGACTTTTACTCGCCTAAAAACTGGATGGAAACGTGGTTACTGTGAACGATGAAGATAATCACCAGTCAAAACTAGTGGGCTCTGGGAATTGAGTCATCAAATCATGATGTCTGCATAATTTCCTGAATAACTATGCAATTTTTCAACTTAAACCCTCTCTTAACAGAATTGGAAAAAGTGACAGTTTTGCATTTTGCTTGTTGAAGATTATTCAGAGAG